>NW_017309547.1:27680-49167 GCF_000935625.1 Nanorana parkeri
CTTTCAATTCCTTGTAATCTCTTCAATTGAATTTTTACACACAGCTGGAGTGCTGAGGTTGTTTACACTCTATAGAGTTATGGACCCTGCTGGGATGACAACACTGCTCCAAGGATTCATAGTTACATAGTTACATAGTTAGTCAGGTTGAAAAAAGTCCATCGAGTCCAACCCTTAGAAATATGAAAAAAAAGGAAGAAAAAAAGCCTAAACAGAACGCTATGCCCACAATTACCCCCTGTTGATCCAGAGGAAGGCAAAAAAACCCTACAAAGCATGGTTCAATTTGCTCCAACTGGGGAAAAAAAATCCTTCCTGATCCCATAAGGCAATCGGATATTCCCTGGTGCTTAATATACCAATAAGAACTCAATGTCCAGGAATATTCTGTGCATTTAGGAATACATCCAGATTTTTTTTAAACAATTAACTAAGCCAGCTAGAACTAGCTCCTGGGAGAGTATATGCCACATTTTCACAGCTCTAACTGTGAAGAATCCTTTCCGTATGCAAAGGTTAAACCTTTTTTCCTCCAGATGCAAAGAGTGCCCCATTGTCCTTTGCAGTGAATAATTTGGCGCCAAACTCGCTACATGAACCATACATACATAGTACATACATAGTGATCATGTATACATAGTGATCATGTCCCCCCTTAATCCTCTTCTCCATAGAGAACAAATTTGGGTCAGTTAATCTTTCCTCATAGCTGAGCTCCTCCATGCCTCTTCCTCTTCTTCATGCATATTCCAGATGGGGTCTTACTAATAGACATGTGCACTGCCAAAAAAATTGTTTAGTTTCGTTTTAAATTCGGATTTGTGTTATTTCGTTTTTCGGGATTCGGGTGTGAAAGTCAATTCGGATTCGGAATTCGGATTCGGATGAAATTCGGTAGCGGTAGGTCGAACGTTCATTCCGTTTTCTGTTCTTATTTGTTTCTTATTCGTTTCTTATTCGTTTCTTATTCGTTTCGTTCGTTCGTGACATTTGAGGGGGGGAAAAATATTTTTCTCCTTCTCTAATGTCACTTTGCTCCAACGAACGAAACGAATAAGAAACGAATAAGAAACGAAAACGAAACGAACGTTCGGACTACCGCTACCGAATAACGGAAATGGAAATTCGGATTCGTTTGCATTCGTTATGTCTGTAATTCGGAATTCGGATACATCCGAATTCCCGAATTTCCGAAAATTCGTCCGAATTTCGATTCGGAACGAAACGAATCACACATGTCTACTTACTAATGCTTTGTACAGGGGCAGGATTATGTCTCTCTCTTTGGAGTCTATACCCCTTTTATTATAAGAAAGTATTTTGCTTGTTTTAGAAACTGCAGCTTGACATTGCATGCTATTATTGAGTCTATGATCTACCAGAACACCCAGATCTTTTTCCATCATTGACACCCCCAAACATACTCCCCCTAGAGTGTATGACACATGCATGTTTCTAGTCCCCAAGTGCATAACTTTACATTTCTCAACATGAAACCTCATTTGCCTGTTCATCAGTCCTGAATTCAGTCCTGTAAGGACTGAATTCCACTACATAACTTGGTGTCATCTGCAAACACAGAAATAGTACTTCTAATACCCAACTCTATGTAATTTATAAATAGATTAAACAGGAAGGAGCCCAACACTGAACCTTGGGGGACACCACTAACAACCTCAGACCATTCAGAGTATGAATCATTGATCACCACTCTCTGAATACGGTTTTTAAGCCAGTTTTCTACCCAATTACAGATTGAATACTCTATACCTACTGACCTTAACTCATACATTAGCTGCCTCTGGGGAACTGTGTCAAATGCTTTGCAAAGTCCAAGTACTGTATACTATATCCACAGCCATTCCTCTGTCCAATGTATTACTCACTTCCTCATAAAAAGAAAGTAAATTTGTTTGACAACTTCTGTTTTTTGTGAATCCATGCTGACTATGCCTTATGAAGTTATTTTAAATCGGCATTGTTGGCCCTGCACAAGCAGATAGACTCCTCATAGCTTTGGGGTCATGTAAACACTTGGAGAAAGGTATTTCTATTGAGATGTATTAGAAATCTTATACAGCAAATATAAAAGCATTGCAGAGGCAACATTATTAGGTGTTGTTTAATGGCATTTTTTTGTTTGGTGAGGGGCCCCCCAAAACTTTGGTATGGGGCACTGTGATTTCTTGTTCAGCCTCTCCTTAGCAGCGTTCTTCAACTATGAGACACAAAAGAACCAGAATCTTGACTCTCATTATGGTTACCAAAGAATGCACAGGGAAACAAAGTCTAACGCCAAGGAGAAACATAGCAATATTGGATTAGGGGCTAAAAGGGTTAACTAGGTAGCTGCAGTTCAAGACAAACAAATTATACACCAAAAGGATAGCAAAGGGAGATGACCAAGGAAACTATCAGAGAAACAGAAATACCACAGAGGGAGCAAGTGAACATAGGCAAGGTAAGTAGAAAAAATTGGGTTAGGTGGTTTCCAAAGGTAATCACATAGAAGTAGAAGTGATCAAGCAATATTCCTTTTGGTTTTTGTTGACCCTCCTCATCTTAAGATGACTAGCTATTTGGCAAATAAAATATATTAGGACTGTATAACTTGCATTAAACAGATTATTAAAATATTTTTAAACTTTCAGCCTCCATGCTCCATGATTTTACTCTATCTATCTATCTATCTATCTATCTATCTATCTATCTATATTTGGCAAATCCACTTAGCTTTGAATGTGGAAGGGTAAAATCTGTGTCTGGTTTTTATTGTTGTCTTTGCCCCGCTGTGGAGATTCACTCTCACAGGTTACCATTGTCTCGAGAAGAGAACATAATGCAAACATCAACAGTGTCACATGAACAGAGTTTGAGAAGAAATTGTCCGATAAACCTTTTCTGGTGACAACTGTCTAAGGGAACCCCCTTGCATTGGATACGACTCCTCTGGGACAGGTGTCTTAACCATTCCCTACTCTATGCAAAACTTTGGCTTAACTTATGCATTTACATTTTAGGAAAAATACAACAAATTCAATTAAGTACAGTATGTCCATAAGATATTTCCTCATGTACATTTTCTGGCAATTCTTTAAAACATGTTACGTTCAGTTTACAACAAATAGAAACGAATACGTTGTTTAGACTAAAATTGTATTTTTTTGAAAGTAATTGTCTGTCCTTGCTCTAAAAGTAAAATATATTTGGAAGCAAAAACTGTTTTAATCATGTAATCAGTTATCAATAAAAAAAGGACAAAACAAGTTTACCAACTAATGTGAAGTCTGGAGAGTCTTGTCTGAGATTGTATTGATCCATATTAAAGATGTACTTTTCTTCATCTGTGTAGTTTGCTTATTAGAGCTTATTCTCTAAGCTCTGTAAAAATGACTTTGCAAAGTGACAAAAAAACACTTTGCTAGAGGAACATACTGTACTATTTAATACATCAGCCCTGTTAGGAAGATTACAAAAGTAGGTATGGCAAAACTCTAACACCAAAGTGGTTTTATATCCAAAATCTTTTTTAGCCTAGTTTGGAATGGAGTGGGGGAGGGTTTTAAACCCAGTCATGTTTTAGTGAGAATATATTTCTGAGACAGTCAATGCTGGTGTCTTGTAATTGGTGACATAAATTAGACAGCTAAAAGTAAAAAGCATTTCACTACAGAACTTTCAGGCGAGTCTACTTATAGCATTCTGAACTGTCTGAAGGCCCCTGTAAAAAATACAAAATAAAACAATAAACCCAAAGAGTAATGTATGTCATGAACCAAGGAACTGTTGGTAAAATAAAGTTAATTTACATACTGGGGGATCTAGAGCTTTCCCCATGAGCTCTGCACTACATCCCCAGGGGGCCAGTAGGTAACAGGGGCATTTTGGGGTGGACTAGGATAAAAAATTACAATTAAAAACATATTAAAAAGCAAGACAATTAAAACATTAATATTGTTCAGACTTAAAACAAAATAAGTAACATTCAATTATATCATGTCAAATGAAAGAACACAAAACAATACAAATTTTAAAAGTTACAATGTGTTTAATTCTTACAGGGTTGTACTAATATTCCAGTAATCCACACCAGAAATAGTTTTATCACTTGGTACTCCCTTACTTGCCCCAGGCATTTATGTGAATACATGCCTGTACTAACGGCTTCATTGTCCAGCACATGCTTGGTCTGGAACATAAAGTCTGATTGACACTTCTTAACCTGCCAGAGTATGTATAGATGTTGGTCCACTGCATTAACACTTCCAGCAACTTCCTCCCAAAGCTTCTTTTTTTGTAGCTGAGGAGGTCTGGGAGGACCAGTTCCTCTGGAGTTTGTCATATTGTTTGACATTTTTTCACACAGGCCTTTTTTGCTCGAAGGGAAGCAGTGACCCTGGCTTTTGGAGTACCCTCATTGGCCTCTCCCCTGGCTCCCAGCAGTGCTGTTTAGGAGGGCCTAGAGCTGGTGTAGGATTCTCCTGTCTGCCAGAGTCAATTGCTTCCTTGGAGGATTCTCCCCGGCAGGGAGGGTAATTGACCCTCTAGATTGTAAGCTCCTTGAAGACAGGGACTGGTGTGAATGTGCAGTATGTAGTAAAGTGCTGTGTAAAATATAGGAGCTATATAAATACCTGTAATAAATAAATACATAGTAGAGTTCTGAGATTAGTTAATGAGAAGCTGGGGAATTATGCTTGCCACGATCAGTCTCCACAATTCAAACCAGTCACTTAAATAGGCATGCAGCCTGAGAGGCCAGGAAAAGGGAGGGAACCAAGCATGCAGCCACCCTTCCTGTAACAAACCATGTTTGCTAACATTGGGGAACCTTGTAAGGGGGGCAGTTAAGCCTCCCCCTAAATGATACCCTTTCTCCATTGTTAGGGAGACTAGGTGCACTTTCACACCCCCTGTCCCTCAAGAGAACTGTGTGGTTCTGTGGAGAGGAACTTATCAGAATCGGAACCCCCTCCTACCTTGGAAAAAGGTGGCCCACTGATATCTGCCTCCCTTAAGTGAAATGAGTACAGGATACATACGTATGCCTTGTAACTCTTTTCAAAAAGGAGTTCAATGGAAACACAGACACTTTTAGAAAGTCCTTTAATTGAAAAGAACAGAAACACCCCCGCCCCCAAAGAACAAAGGTTATGAATGTCCAGCCTTGTAATCCAGCTTCAGTCACATTGTCCAGCAATGTAATCCACATCACATATGGCATTCTACTCTACATTGACCTGAACCCAACGTATCACTGCTGCTAAATTACACATTTCTGGGGCTGCAGAAATATAAAAACTTAGCATGGGGTGTCCTATATAACGTCATATCCTTGATTATCCATCCTTGTCATTTTCAGGTTTATTTGAGTGCAAAGACTGGCACTTGAATGGGATTCATCCATTTCAGGAAGGCATAAAAACAGATAATCAGCTTAGCTGATGTGTTTCAGCCTCTACAATGGGCCTTAGTCGTAGCCTAGGTTTATTTAGCAAAGGGCTAATCAGTGAATAGATGTTCACTGATCTCCCTTCACTCACCTCACCAACACCCACCATGGCCAACCAGGCCTGCAGGAGGGGAAGTGGAGCTTGGGATCCATGGGGGGCAGCACCTGTGAGGGGTGGTGAATTGTAAAATCAGGCGATACCTTCGACCTGAAAGTTGGCATTCAGCTGCAGGAGTATAAACACACTCGGACTGCTTTAGCACTTAGGAGGCTGCCTGCTGCTACAGTTAATTTGAACACACATGCACCAGATAGATATGCTAATCACTTGTAAGGCTGGTCACATGATCTGTGCAAGTCATGTGATGAACTGTCCACTAATCATGAAGAGTACTTTATTCTGCCAGTCAGAAAAGATTTAAAAGTATATGCCAAATGCATTTGGAAAACACAAAGGGGTCTATTCACTAAGCTGCTGTAGGCAGCCAAGTGAATGACCGACCTGAAGTTAAGTGAGCTGAACACTGTTCGGCTATTCACTTCAGGCTCGTACGGCTGATGTCAGCCGTACATCGGCTGAAATCAGCCGTACATCGGCTTGTAACCAGCCGTAAGATCGCCGCTCGGCCAGCTTCGGCTTTCAGCACGGCTCAGCCGAGCCGATGCATATGCGTTCGGCTCGACTGAGCCGCTCGGCCATGATCGGGAGCTGTATGGGCTATTGTGAATAGCCCGTACAGCAGCCCTTCGGTTCTACTGAACCGAAGGGGTCCTGGGGCCGAAGCTAGCCGAAGGATCGGCCGAAGCTACGGCCAGATCCTTCGGCAGCTCCGTGAATAGACCCCAAAGTAAGGCATGCAAGAGATCCACTATTTTGCAGCAGATGCAATCAATATACATCTATCATGGTAAGATAGTTACAGATGTTTTGGGTACTATCGCTGCACAGATTAATTTTCGCAGATTTACTAATAACTTGTCTTACGCCAGTGGAAGTTTTGTGTGCATATTGCCTCTTCCTGCGCTAATGAATTCATTTTCACAATTGGCTCTTGAACATCAATGTGATAATGAATAAAGTCCTTTTTAGCCACCCTGCCTGCTTTATGAGCAACCTTAATATTGGTGTTCTGCTTTGGTGCTATTACATCATAGGAAAACATTTGTAAGAAACATATATTTTATAAGGCTTTCTTGAAGCCTTTTACATTATTGAATAATGGCTACTGCAATGCTCCAAGGTTCCCTGGCTCAAACATAAACAAACATAAACAAACAACAAAAAAAGTTCATGATTAAACTACCTGCATAAAACATTGAGTTTATTATGTTGTGCTACCCCTGATGAATCTCTGATTTGTATGAAAGAATGTTCTTTTTCTTTCACTGCCAGCCATCTAGACTGGACTATAGATCAGGGTACATGTATTGCTGTGATGCTGCTACACCCCAGAAGAAAGTCTAAAAATTGAATCTCCTTTGAATCCTTTGAAAATAGTAAACTTAATGCTCCACAATGTCTCCTGCCTTAAAGTACACCACAGTTAATCACAGGGATATTTTTGTATATTATACAGAACTGTAGCACACCATCACTTCAATTCTCCTGTAAATACAGTTTGAAAGCATTGATTTTACAGTCCACGCTACAGAGTGCTCTTCAGTCTCTAAGGTAGCTATCACTGAGAATGTTTTGCTTTGATGCCCTCAGTCTGTGAAAATATTTTTTTAAAGAAATGTATATAATTTTTAATTGTCAGTCATTCAAGGCTGCTAGTCACCCACAGTTTACATTTCAGTATGCTATGGTGCTACTTTGATGTATAAAAATAAAGTCTTTAAGCAATATCTTCATTGTCAGGGAGGGCCTTTCTGTTCTACATGTTTTGATGGTGCTGATGCAGCTAATGAATCAAACAGATAGACTTTGGGGTATACAGTATTTGCTAAAGGCAAATAGGCAGTTCACTTTGCAAGGGAATTTTCTTTTAGCTTGCTGAATGAAGTGAATCTCTGCTGTTTTCCATCATCCAATCATGTGGAAGCAAATATTTTTTTTTCTGTAGCCCAGTATCACCGCTCCTTCACAGTAGCACTAGAGAGATGGCAGGTGCACACCGGCCAAGCCTGATCTCTATGATAAAGACCAATTGTCATGAGTTCACTTCATGGGTGAAGAGGAACCATGGTGGGATGATGTGTACCTATGTGCTAAAATCAATTTTTCAGTAAAGCTTGTGGTGTGCGACTGTTTTCTGTGTGTGTGTTTTTTTTATTTCACTTTTATATGATTTAATATTCTTTTTAAAGTGAGGTTTCACCACATTCACTAAGTTAAGGGAAAATTCCCTTGCAAATGGAAAATTCTCTATTTGCCTTTAGTAACTCAAGCACCTTACCTCACCAAAACCCACCCTTTCCCTAGACATTGAAACCCATAGTGGATAAATATTCAAAGCTCTGTAGATTTTTAAGCCATTAATTGGACCATGTTGCATATATGACAAACCATCAGTAAAGCGGATTTAAAGGTCACTGATTTCTATTGGTTTTGTCATTTTGTAGTTTATTCTTCACCATACTGGGTAAGCATTTAAAATGCATAATGCACTCGGACATCACACTTAGATAACTAGGGCAATTCAAAAGTTGCATAACATATGATCATCTTCCCATCATCAATCATAATTAAGTTATCTGGGGTAAAATTAGCTCCTCTAAGACAAATGTGTTACATTTTGTCTTAGAGGCCGTTCTACAGAAGTTCACTCAACTTGCAATCACATTTACAAACCAAATGTGCATTTTTTTTACCAAGCAGCAGTTTAGCACAGCAGCCCAGTAGCACATAGGTTGCTTGACCAGTTGTGTGCTATGAACTGCTCCTTGGTGACAGCTACAGACAGGAGGAGCAGGGTCCAACTGGTGTGTACTTGGTGTGCAGTGATAGGGTAATTATGAATAGTCACTCAGCTTACTACAGGTCATGTCAGCAAGTAAAACTGATCTAATCAGGAGCACAGCAATAAACTGAGTATATAGCTTAGATTAATTGATACTCCAACTACAAGAACAATAAAAGGACTGAAATAGACAAAGCACAGTAGGTACGTATTAAACTGAAAGTCACACATGTAAACACAAGTTCAAATAGAGTCTGGAAAAAAAAATGCCTAATAACTAATGTTCTTATTTTTTTACCTCAAAGACTAGCTTCAGGATATGGCTGGTTAAATGTCCAAATTGCACAGTTTTGGCATGATTAATGAAACAATTAACTAATTAAAAAAATGATTAATTAATTGATTCACTAACATATATATTGTATGTACGCACAAAATCGCATTGGAGAGAGATCCTGGCATAAGAATATTTGCTTAGCTAGATTGTATTGTGGTATCATCAGGCTGAGGCACAGAGTATGAAGGTAATACGGTGGGAAACTGATTATATCAGTGTAGATGTACCAGAACTGTGGAATAAAATTATTCAACAGATATGGTAAGCACTTTATTAATGTGTGATAGTCATAGGATAGGAAGGGAGTGTAATGGTGTTGGGTTAGAAAGTGAAATGCTACTAGTACATTGACAATAGGTTACCCATTCCTGTCTAAGTATAGTGTTTAATATTACAATGCCCTTGATTTTTTTAACCTGATGATTTGGCTTCGAAAACAATTTTGGGAGTATTAGAGAATATATAAATGTTATGTTCCTTTAGATGAAGTTATGATTTACATTCTCATTTATCCACATTTTACAATTTTCTTGGCAAATTTAAATGAAGTCTTGAAAAAAAGCTAGGAGTAAGTAATATTTCTATTGAAGTATGAATTAAAAAGAAATGTTTGATATGGTAAATAACAAGCACATAATGGGTTTCAATGGGATATGGAAATTTTAACCACAAGGAAAGAGATCCCACTATAAAGAAATATGAAGGAGGAAATATAAACCTGAAATTAAGTGCACATTTTTAGCAATTTACAGACAGGAATATACCACACTTCCATAACATATAGTTATTTATTTCCACTGGATGTCTTATGCCTTTCATACTCAGTAAGTGTGCTGCTTACTGTAATGTTTTGCTTACCACTTCGGGGAGGCTTGTGTCTGCAGGATTAAATGTTGGCATTAACATACACTATATTGCCAAAAGTTTTGGGACACCCCTCCAAATCATTGGATTTAGGTGTTCTGTGAAATTTCCCTGTTACTAAATATTCCACAGTCAACTGTTAGTGGTATTATAACAAAGTGGAAGCAATTGGGAACAACAGCTACTCAGCCATGAAGTGGTAGGCCATGTAAAATGACAGCGTGAGGTCAGCGCATGCTGAAGCGCACAGTGTGCAGAAGTCGCCAACTGTCTGCAGAGTCAATAGCTACAGACCTCCAAACTTTGTGTGGCCTTCAGATTGGCACAACAACAGTGTGTAGAGAGCTTCAAGGAATGGGCTTCCATGGCCGAGCAGCTGCATCCAAGCCTTACATCACCAAGTGCAATGCAAAGCGTTGGATGCAGTGGTGTAAAGCGCGCCACCACTGGACTCTGGAGAAGTGGAGACTTGTTCTCTGACGTGATGAATCACGCTTCTCTGGCTGGCAATCCGATGGAAGTGTCTGGGTTTGGCAGTTACCAGGAGAACGGTACTTGCCTGACTGCATTGTGCCAAGTGTAAAGTTTGGTGGCGGGGGGATTATGGTGTGGGGTTGTTTTTCAGGGGTTGGGCTTGGCCCCTTAGTTCCAGTGAAGGGAACACTTAAGGCATCATCATACGAAGACATTTTGGACAATTTCATGCTCCCAACTTTGTGGGATCAGTTTGGGGATGTTCCCTTCCTGTTCCAACATGACTGTCCACCAGTGCACAAAATAAGGTCCATAAAGACATAGATGAGCGAGTTTGGGGTGGAGGAACTTGACTGGCCTGCACAGAGTCCTGACCTCAACCCGATAGAACACCATTGGAATGAATTAGAGCGGAGACTGTGAGCCAGGCCTTCTCATCCACCATCAGTACCTGACCTCACAAATGCACTTCTGGAAGAATGGTCAAACATTCCCATAGATACACTCCTAAACCTTGTGGGCAGCCTTCCCAGAAGAGTTGAAGCTGTTATAGCTGCAAAGGGTGGGCCAACTCACTATTGAACCCTACGTACTAAAACTGGGATGCCATTAAAGTTCATGTGCATGTAAAGGCAGGCGTCCCAATACTTTTGGCAATATAGTGTATACTTATGTGAACTCAAAGTCTTTTTTTTCTTAAAGAGTAGGGAATCATTTAAATCCTGTCACTTTTTCTTTTGCTTTTTGTATCCCATTAGGGAAATTTGACATAGCTTCCAGTACCAAAGTTACAACAGGAAGTGAGAGGAAATCTCTCCAATTCTCCTATACAGCTTTGACTTGAACAGGTTTCCACAATGGAAGATTTACCCTTTGTTCCTCTATTGGTGACTACTATTAATACTACTATCTTCCCAGTAGGGACAAAGACAGCAATAAAATCCTGACAGGAGTTTCAACATTGCCCACCGTATCCAAGGCTAAAAAAATTACAACAGGAATCTTTGCTGTTATACATTAAAAGACTTGCATAGAGTCTGGGGCTGCAGTCTCATTTTGCATTGTAACACAAGATGTATCAAGTGTTTGTAGTGAGGATAGAACCCCACCCACATTTAGCCATCAGTTTTAAAAAGTTCCGGTAAGGCCTACTACGGCATTTAGAAGTACAGAATAATGCAATGGTTTGCAATAATATTTGATTATAATCATTGCAATGTCTATTGCCACATTTCAAATTTACAAATTATACAAGTACATATATTTACAAGCAAGTCCAATTCAAGAACCATTTGAAACAATTAAGTTAAGAAAGAACTGTATGAAGGATAACTAGGGGACACCTATGTGCTCATTATTACATTATTGTATACTGCCTTTTTTAACGTTTTCAATGGAGCTTTCATTCTCAATGCGACATCTTCTGATCTACAATATGTCCAGACATGTCATTCTGTAATTGTATTGAATTCCTAGTGCATTTTAAAGCATAGATTGGTGAACATCATAAATTTAAAGTATGTTGCATTGTTTATTTACCAACATATGATAAAGTTTCAAAACAATTTTATTTTCAAGACAATAATGTGCAGGAATATACTTGTATTTCATTTTCAATACCATGCATTGAATTTAAGCTGCTGGTACTGGTGTTCAATATACATTTATTTCTGATGCTGAAATAAACTATTAAGACTAAATACAATAATGATGATATCATTATCATTTTTTAACCCTTTAAAACAAAACAAAAAATGGCACTGGGTCCCCCTTAAATTCATCAAAAGACCCTTCTCAAGGCATGCATTCTGAGTGGAAAGAAAAGGATTGTGCATGAGTGGGCAGCCCCCCACCGCCTGAGGGTACCCTGCAGTGCCTCCCTCCTTTGCAAGGCACCTCTGTCCCAATGTTGAGGGGACTTGCAGGGGGATACTTTAGAATAAGGGCCCCCATATATCCACCATTAAATTATAGATCCTCTGGTTTGTTTACAAACAGAAGCCAGTGTGGATCTGTTGTTTAGTGCCACCATGGTGCCATGAGGCCATGAGAAAAGATGTTCCCAGTTACTTAGGTGCCTAGGAAAATACTTTTTTTGCATTACCATGCCACACAATTGTCAAGCTTTGTAAACTCTTTTTAAGGAAAATTCGGGGTTTTAAATATTTTGTAATATTTTTTTTACCTGTTTTATTTTTTCCTATTAGGAGAAAAACAGGAAGGTGATCCAAATGGTTGCTTATTTAAATGTTCGGATTGATGGTTTGTGTCTGGCATCCAGTCCCTTTGTCTGTCTATGTGAGTATTCTTTAAGTAACTGTAGATGATAGACATGTGCGATTCTTTTTGTTCCGAATCAAATTCGGACGAAATTTCAGAAATTTGGAGATTCGGATGTATCCGAATTCCGAATGACAGCTAAAACAAATGCAAACGATTCCGAATTTACGATTTCTAAATTGTCGTTTCGTTTTAATTTTGTTCGTTCGTTACAGCAACATGATTTTTTTTACCAGTCTGCAGAAGAGGGGGAAAAAAAGCATGAGGTTCCCCCCCAATTGATACTAGACCCAACGAAAAAAACCAATACCGGCGCCTCTGGTTGCAAGATGGGCTGGTTGTGAAGTTGGCTTAAACAAGGACAGGGGAGGGGGGAATCCGGTCCGGATTGTGTTCGCTCACTTCCTGATCTACTGAGCCGATTTGTGACAGTTTCATTGTCACAGGTCAGCTAGAACTATGAGGATGAGTGAAAAGCACTCATTGAAAAAAAATCAAAGAGTACATTTTTGACTATTCCTTTGATTAAAAAAAAATGGTTCCATCGATGTAATCGACCTTCAATCACGATGCATGACATGCGCCGACCCGCTGACATAAAAAAGGTCCCGCCATGTGGCGATCATCCGACCCAACGAAAAGCCGCTGCAAAATGACATTCAGCCCGAAAGTAAACAGATGGGCGGAGTGAGCCGTGACGTCAAATACCACATAGCATTCGGGAGCTCCCGAATGCTATTCATGAGCTCCCAAATGGCATTCAGGTCTGTGAGCAGAGGTGTCATAATACTTTTCATATGCCACGAATGAACGAAATGAAAATGAAACGATAATTTGTACAGACTCCCGCTAACGTATTTCATCCGAATCGGAAACAAATTAACTTTCGGACCTGAATCCCAAAAAATTAAATAACGCAAAATCCGAAACGAAACTAAACAATTTTTTTGCCGGCGCACATGTCTAGTAGATACATGGCTATCAAAGTAAAAACTAGGGGTCAGAAGGACACAGAGATAAATCAAATAACAGGCATTTTCTGGTGTTTAAAATAAGGGTATTTTGTTTTAAACTTTTAATTTATGGGTTCACTATAAAGTGCAGTACCTGTCTACTTGAATTTATAGCAATGTAGATGTGCTGTGTAGATGCCCAGTGTTATAACTATAGGGTATAATAACAATGTGAAAGATGTCGTTGTGATACGTATTTTTTCACAGTAATTTTTTTATGTACGCTGTTTACAATGTTCTACTGTCTCCATGGAGCATGTCTAAAATCACCAGGACAACACCAGAAAATAATGACATTGACCAAAACAAAACAGCAGTGCCTTGTTCAGCAAGCCACACTTTTCCAAGAATTGAAACAACATTCTAACAAGATATGTATTAGTGTGATGGAAAGAGAGACTATTATCCAGTATTTCACAGTTAAAGGGATGGAGTAAAACCTATTTGGTTCAGCTGTATGATAGGTAATAGTAAGAAACAATGCAAGGTGCTGTGGAAGAGCTATAGCTGCATACAGCATCTCACAAGACATCTAGTAGACCATTACCAGAATTGTAAGAAAATGTAAATTATATAATAACATATTTATTTACTGAAATACTAAAGTACTAAAATAACAGTAATCAACTTCACTAGAGAACAAAGAGCTGATAAGAAGTCTTCAGGCCGTCAGGGAAATTCACAATCACATGTACTCTACAAGTCTAGAGTTATTCAGGTACATGTAAAGGTGCCCCTACACTGTGCGATTATCGCACGATAATCGCGGGAAATCCCGCGATCGTACGATAATAGCAAAGTGTATGGAAGGCGTGCGACCGTTTTTACTGTACGGTCGCACGTCTTTTGTCTAAGGAGCATGCTAGAAAACCAGCCGAGAATCGTACAATTTTCGGCTGTTTTTTAGCACGATCGTAAGATCAATGCCGCACGGGCTGGTGTGTACACGCGCACACTGCCCATTCAGCATTGCTGTCATCGGAAGCCCGCCCATCAGGGGGGCGGGCTTGCGATGATCGCAAGTACGATCTGCCTGTCCAAGATGGGCAGATCGTACATTTTTAAAATTACTTTACAACCATCGCAAGACTAAGGTCTTGCGACGGTTGTAAAGTGTATGGCCACCTTTACCTGCGCACCTAATTCAGTATCACTTAACACCTGTTTTCTTGTGTCTTGCACCACACAAAGCAAATTCACATCGTTCTTGTTAGCACCTGTTCTTATTATCACTGACAGCTGAAAGTCAGATTCACAAAGCTGTTCAGACACTTTTCTTATTAAAAAACTGGAGTCTGATAAGACCAACATAGAGCCAGTGTTATCACACAGCCACACTTACTGGCTTAATATAGTAATAACAAACTAACTGTTTAAAATTGGAAGGAAAAATTGGTACATGTTGGCTATTTATTACTGCTTAATTTATATTAATGTGTTTCTAACATATACAATGAAAACACATGTTTATTGATATTCTATCAAATACTTTTTATTATGAGAATTATTTTAATTTCTACTAAAAATGGAAATTATAAAACAAATTACATAAATGGACATTTTTACCAGAAGATATTTTAATTTTATTATTGACAATTGCAACAGTTCTGTCAGTTTTAGACAGATTCACATAGGTGTCTGTATCATGTATGTAAATGTGGGGTTATTTTCTCCACTTGTCATTGGTATTAAGAAAGTGTTCTTGATCAAACTTAGTCTTTGTGAATTCTCCATAATGTTCCTTGAGCTGAAACAATAATCCAAATTGGTAGATGTTTGGATCAGCAACGGCCTTGTAATTACATTATGGCCTTGTTCACACCAAGCGCGCAGCAGGTTCAGAGCAGAGCAGTTGCAGACCGGATCAAAACTGCGTCCAATGTATTCCAATGGTATTTTTTGCTCCAGTTCACATCGCAGCGTGCAGTTCCAAAACAGGTCCAGAGCAGGTGAAAAAACTGCAGCAGGCCCTATTTTACCTGCTCTGGATCTGCAAACGCATCAAACGTATCAAAAACGCATGCAAATGCCTGGAACGCACTGAAAGCCAATGTTTTAGCCAAACACGCATCTAAAAGACTAGTGTGTGTTGCAGAAACCTGACTGGATCTGCTCTGCATGTGGTGTGAACAAGGCCTAAATATTCAGTGGGTAGGGTAATCACTTAAATGCCTGCCATGCAAAAAAAAGGTGTTACTCAGAATTAATTCTCCTTTTGCATTTTTTAAAAATAAAACAGTCAACAACCTAAACCATTTCTGTGTCTGTGTTTTTCAAAATTAATACTTATATTCTAATTTGTATGATAATGTTAAAATGAAATAGATATCCCTCCAGTTTACAACATAAATATATAGTGTTGTTTAAAAAAATATATATTTTAATATTCACATATTTCCCTCATTGTTGTAACAAAGTTATATTAATAATACGTATGTTGCAAAAACAAGGTAGAAAATGAGCAGATGAATAAAGCAATATTTTGATTTAAAATCATGAGCAGATCTCATATCAAGTATAAAAAGAGCTAGATTATTAGGAATCATGTTTCCCCATACTAGGTCATCACAAATTGGATTTAAATAATTAATGTTTTAGAATCCTTTCCAGTAATACCTGTCCTGACAATGATCACCTGATATATAATTGCATTTCTGTAACATACTTCTATGTTTGTGCTAGTTTGGGGAATCTAGTTAGTGGCAGTTTCAAAGAGTATTGCCTAATGGGGAATGTAATGCTTACAAGCAAGCACTCCAGGCAACATGGAGAATATCTGTGTTCATGCCAGCGGGGAATTTTTACAGTCTTGCCATTTCTAGTGACCAGATGGCTCCAGATGGACAATTTCAATCACTCTTTTTGTTCAGTGTTTAAACTATTTTCAAGGGAATTCAGAGAAACAATAATAACGCAATAAATAAAATATGACAAGTTTTAATATTCAATCATCTTAACCTTACTGTGAAAAGCGTTACAGCAATTGATCAAATTAATGTATCTGATATAACCCATTTAGCATTGTTTATTGACAGGGATACATGATTTCACATTGAATAGTAATTTAATATATTAAGCCATATATGCATACTTATTGCTATAACACTCCTCAATATTTACATTTGTCTATTGTTGTATTATGAGTGGTGTAAATGTACTATTCAGGCAAGCAAGGGGGGTTTACAAACTTTCATCTACAAGTTCATAGGTGCTCCTGAATACAAAACTTCAGGTGTTCGTGGACAAATTTCAGGATCTGGATATGACTTTGCCTATGGAACTGGTTGATATATCACTTTGTCCAGAAAAAAAATGTGCTCATGCTACTCTAATTTTGCTTCAGTTGTTAAGATATCTTTTTTTTTCTTAATGAGTTCAGCTGAAAAGGAATACAAAATTGGCAGTTGCTGGTGGACTATTTTATCCAACTATCACCATCACTACATCTAGGCATCTCCATGATGATATGATAAATATTATTTATACTTATTTTTACATATATGCTCTTTGAAGATAATATGAAGATGACAAAAATATGGCTTCATAGTGAAATAAAGATAGAAATATGATTTGAGGCAGTCATGAGTGAGATGCCTCTTTTAGCTTTATAATAACTAAAAATGATCATCATAAAAGGAAGAAAATTATATTTTCAGCCAATAAATATATAAATTTGGATATAGCACATAGGATGGCTGGTGTTGTCATGCAAGAATGGCATATGACATGAATGTAGTCATAGATGTATCATACAGGTAAGTTCACTAAAACTCTATTTCCCCACTTTTTTGACTTGTAAGGTAGGTACAGAAGCTGTGAGTATGGAGAAGGGGCTAGTGCAAATTGCAAGTATAAAGTACATTCGTATAGAGGTACCTGTACATACCTGCAGCAACCTCCAATCCCACCTATCACAGCTGAATCTCCCTTTCTAATAGGCAAAGCTTCTGCTATTCCTGAGGATGTTGAAGCTTGCCCACCCCTGTTTTGCTTTTTGTACATGAATTAGGCAGTAGAAATTCCCACCATAGTAATGAATTATTAGTAATGTGGGGAGTGGCTAGGCCTATCAGCATGTTCACCTGCTGCTAGGCATAATACAGGCATATAATGTTTAGTGAAAGTACAGATATACTTAGAAGCACATTACATTCTCTTTACATTTTGGTATATTCTTAAGCCCACTAGTGTCTATGAATCTCTGAAGTAAGCTTACACAGATGCATACTCCTGTGTCTGAATGCATACATACTCAAACTAGATGGCAAGGAGATTAAACCACCTTAGTCATATACAGGTGAAACTCGAATAATTAGAATATCGTGCAAAAGTTCATTTATTTCACTAATGCAACTTAAAAGATGAAACTAATATATGAGATAGACTCATAACATGCAAAGCAAGATAGTTCAATCCATGATTTGTCATAATTGTGATGATTATGACTTACAGCTCATGAAAACCCCAAATCCACAATCTCAGAAAATTAGAATATTACATGCAATCAATAAAACAAGGATTGTACATAGAACAATATCGGGCCTCTGAAAATTATAAGCATGCATATGTACTCATGCAGCAATTACTGCCTCAATGCGGCGTGGCATGGAAGCTATCAGCCTGTGGCACTGCTGAGGTGTTATGGAAGACCAGGATGCTTCAATAGCAGCCTTCAGCTCTTCTGCATTGTTCGGTCTCATGTCTCTCATCTTTCTCTTGGCAATGCCCCATAGATTCTCTATGGGGTTCAGGTCAGGCGAGTTTGCTGGCCAATCAAGCACAGTAATCCCACAGTAGTCGACGGATGGCCACCGTCTGAATAGTATATAGGAAATGATGGACACCAGCACTCCATAATTACCTAGTTGGATAGTTCACATGACTGGGCTGTTAAAATCCAGAGACGCAGTCTATTTTGGAGGGACAGAATTGGTAGAGGAGGTGGAGGGGTATGCATGTATGTGTAGAGCGATCTGAAAGCGAACATGAGGGATGATATCTCTAATAAAAACTGTGACTGTTCAGAGTCATTATAAAGCTAGAGCTTCATACGGCCACAATAAATAGTAAATTACTGGTGCGAGTATGTTATAGGCCCCCTGACATAAAGGAAGAGGAAGAGTTTCAGCTCCTTTCACAGACTGAAATGGCTTGGAAACTGGGAATCATCCTGATATTGATTGGATTTATGAATAATCATTCTTTTTAGACCAAGCTGTTATCGTTCCATGAGGAAGTAAGCAAGACATTGGATGATGGGAGACCATTGAATGTAGTTTTTCTAGATTTTGCAAAGGCTTTCGGTACTGTTCCACACAACTGTTTAATTTTTAAAATAAGGTCTATTACAGTTGAAGAATTTGTTTGTACATGGTAAAAAAATGGACAGGTCCGGAGCGGTGATGACCCATTTTTGAAATTGCCTAAATTTGTGAGTGATGTGCCCCAGGGATCTGCCATGGGGCCAGTACTGTTTGACTTGTTATAAATTGTATTGAGGTTGGAATTAAGAGTTCAGTTTTAGTGTTTGCTGAGGATACCAAAGTATGCAGGGAAATAAATTCTGCACATGATGTAGCAAAGTTACATGAAGACCTTGATAAAATAAGGGGTTGGGCAGCTACATGGCAGATGAGATTCAATATTGAGAAATGTAAGGTTATGTACTTTGGGGCCCAAAATATGCATGCAAAATACACATTAGGATGGGCTCTGTTGTGAGGGTCATTAACTGAAAAAGGGATCACAGACTCAGCAAAAGAGTTGTCAGCTAACAAAGCTGGCTGAATACTCTCATGGATTAAAAATGCCATATATTCACTATGTAAATAACACTGGTATGGGTTTTATCTTGCAGTTCAGTTTTGGTTTCCAATCCTGGGGGGAAAATGTTCTTTAACCCCTTGACTGAGCTTGTTTTTAGTTTCTGTTCGTTAATGACTGACATTATTCACACATATTATATATTGTTTTTTAGAGGATAGATAGGGCTATCTTTTTATATCACATATGTGTACCTAACTTCTCACTTAGGACAAATAAAATATTAAAATTGAGGAAAAAGTTTAAAGAAAACGCTTTTTCCCCGGTTTTGATTTATAATAGTTCTTAGAAAAACAGCACAGCTGAAAAAAAATGCATTAAAAACATCCATTTATTAGTCCTTTATTTGGAAAAAACCTCAAATCTCTAGGATTTTAGAAATTGTTCAGTACTTCGTGGCCTAAAACTAAAACCTAACATTTGATTATTTTTCCCTCTAAAAGTGGTCAACTGGCACATGCAACATCACTTTCATGAGGGGGTTAAATTAAAAAAATTAGGGTGAAAAACAAATCTGCAGCTCAGCTGCAGATTTTCATTGTAATGGGTTAATTTTTATATTAAGGATAATATAAAAATATAGTTACATATATAATTTTTATTTGTTACATTTATTTTTTTTTACACTTTTCACTATTTTTAAAACATTTTTACATTTATTTATTATATCAAGCAGTCATTGTGAATGAATCTCACTATTACTACTTGATAAAAGAACAGCTAATAATAACCCTAGAGACACTGATCCTGCAGCGTTTCAGGATCAGATTTCACTAAAGGCTACTGATCATTCCACAATGATCAGAATCCTGCAACATTCGAGTCTATTCACTTAGCTGCCGAGGGCAGCCGAGTGAACAATCGACCCCAAGTGAAGTGAGCCGAACACTGTTCGGCTATTCACTTCAGGCTTGTATGGCTGATTTCAGCCGTATATTGGCTTGCTATGCATGGCTTCAGGTCGGCTGACCCGAAGTGTAGAAGGAGTTCGACTCAGCCGATCCAACATCTGGATCGGCTGAGCCGAACCTCCGGCAGGCTACTCACTGCTGTTCGACCTATTCTTATAGATGCTGAACAGCAGTGAGTGAATAGCCGAATGCCGCTGAGCGGCATTCGGCTCGGCTGTTCTGCTCGGTCCCTCAGAGGGACTGAGCAGAACAGAAAAATAGTTACAAAAATTAAAAAAAAGTAAATAGAAACGCCCAACAGTTTTCTTATGTCCGGCGGTTCTGCTGCCATAAAAAAGAAAAAAAAAAAGCTAAATGTTTCCATAGCTGAAACCTTAGGGGGGGAAAAGCCAGTATACATCGGGATTTCCCGATCTTTACCAGCTGTCAGTAATGGCAAGAGCTGTAAATACCGCTCTGCTCTCATTGTCTGAAAAGGCTTAACTCTTTCATTAATGAATGCCTCAATACTGGGCATCCATTAATGAATGGTAACCGCTGAATCTCAGTGGTTACCAGCATTATAGAGCCCCAAAGGGCCCTCATGTAGGGTGTACGTGATCAGTCGCTTGGGCACTTTTTGGCGGGGATGTATAGTGTATGTCTCCAGTCATAAAAAGGGTTATTTGAAAGAGTTTAGTGAAAGTCAACAAAATTAATTGAGGACTGGAGGACCTCAGCTTTGAGGAACAATTACATAAATTACACTTATTCATGCTGGAGAATAAGAAAACAGAGTACAAATATATCAAGGGTGACTATAGTAACTATAACAAACTGTTTAGATTAAGATATTGAAGAAGACACGCAGACATAATTTCAGGTTAGAGGAATGGACGCTTAGGGGTCTATTCACAAAGCTGCCAAGGGCAGCCGAGTGAATGACCGATCAGAAGTGAAGTGAGCCGAACACTGTTCGGCTATTCACTTCAGGCTAGTACGGCTGGTTTCAGCCATAAATCGGCTGAAATCAGCCGTACATCGGCTTGCTTCGTGTGGCTTCGGATCAGCCGAACATGCTCAGCATGTTCGGCTGACCCGAAGTGCAGAAGGAGTTCGACTCAGCCGATACCACATCTGGATCGGCTGAGCCAAACCTCCGGCAGGCTTCACACTGCTGTTCGGGCTATTCTGAAAGATTCTGAAAGCATTTGGCTCGGCTGTTCTGCTCGGTCCCTCAGAGGCACCGAGCAGAACAGAAAAAGAGTGAAAAAAGTTAATAGAAAACGATTGTGCGGAGCTAGCAGTGACAGCTAGCTCCGCCCAATAGTTTCCTATTGTCCGGCGGCTCTGCTGCTGTAAAAAAAAAAAATAAATAAAATAATTTAAAAAATCTCCCGGGCGCTCCGGGAGCCCCCCGCTCCTGGCCGCCAAGAAGAGAAACCCCGCTG
>NW_017309547.1:49196-56042 GCF_000935625.1 Nanorana parkeri
GGCTTTCAGCACGGCTCAGCCAAGCCGAGGCATATGCGATCGGCTCGACTGAGCCGCTCGGCTGTGATCGGGAGCTGTAAGGGCTATTGTGAATAGCCCGTACAGCACCCCCTCGGTTCTCCTGAACCGAAGGGGTCCTGGGGCCGAAGCTAGCCGAAGGATCGGCCGAAGCTACGGCCAGATCCTTCGGCAGCTTTGTAAATAGTCCCCTTAGTCTTAGATTGTGGAAGAGGTTCTTTATGGTTAGAGCATAAAATGTAGAACTCCCTTCCTCAGGTGAAGGGTGCTAACCAAAAGGGTTGACAAATTCAAAAAACTTTTCAATGTTTTCCTCAGGAAGCATAGTACAGAGGGCTATGGGGATTGTTAGAGACTCTAAATCACATAAATACATACATACATACGTTGAACTGGAGGGACCTCTGTCTTTTTTCACTTTTTTAACTATGTAATTATGTAACAAAAAATAGAAAAATGAAGAAAATACATTAAAGCTGATAAAGCTGAGTCAGCTGTCCATTTCCCAAGCAGTTCTCCTTTTAGATGTGGAGCTTAGTAATTGCTATATTAATTATCTAGAACTGCAATGTATGCCCTTGCCAACCAGTCCATCATTGTAACATTATCATCTGCTGCCATCTTCTTGTTTCTAAGAGGATCCCACCCTTGGACTGCCAATAGGATGATTCCATGTCACCCAGGCAGTGACATGGACACTCAAGGAAGGTCCCCCCACACTGCTTTTAAAGAAGCAAGAAGACTCAGGACCCATAGTGTCATGTGACCATAGCTTTAGGTAAGAAAAATGGGCTTTTAGGTTTTGTTTTTTTAATCCTGCAGTGATTGGTTTGTGGATATTTGTATGTGTTTGTTTTATGCATTAAACCATTGCACTGCAAAAAGGTTTGCTAGTTAAGGTTCCCAATTGTTCTGGGAAAAATAACAGCCTGATATTCTCATTCCTATTACTAATGTTGGCAAGAAGTCCCATTTTAGGCAGCCAGGCCTGTAAAATACTAGCCAGGTGGCAACTCTAGTAATAGAAGTTTATAAGTCATGATGTATTAAATAATGGCATGACCATTTCTATGTGTATGGCTAATTCTATTACCAATCTCCATTTATGACACGCCACCAGTAAGTGTTTTCTTTTAATCTCTAAATTAATAAAATAAATAAATATATATCATAATGACACTGTCACTGAAAATGATATACAATACTAATTACATATATATATAAAACGCATTTCAATTTAATCATAGGCTGTTATGATCTAGTCCCATCATGTAGGTTACAGTGTAATAATTTAATTATAGAAAATAACAGACTTACAGTGCATGTTTCAGGATTAGACAGCAAATAAACCTTCTGCTATGCTGTTTTGTACTATTAGTGCTCAGCTGAATCCAAATCACTCTTTTGCAGAGGGTTGCCAAGGAGATCATATTGAAACAAAATGATGAAAGAGCAGTAATGACACATGGTCATTGTGGTTAAAGGCTAGCTACCAGTTTGACAAAATCATCAAAAGTTAAGAATCTTTTTTTTCATTATTAGAAAGCTGTTCACAAAGGATGAACAGGCAGCATATCAAGGTGCATCTGAGTTCTATGTGGCTATTGAGTGACATCACCTATGTACAATAGGCCCTACTCAAAAACACCCAACAGAAAAAAAGTTTTTTGGGGCTTTTTTCATATTCTATAAAACCTTTAACAGATGGGCCTTCCCTAGTGGGTTGTATACATGCAGATATACTCACTGACCCCTAGATACCCAGTCCAAAGTTAACTACTTCAGTATAAGAAAACTTGATAATAACGTTACAATTAATTTGCCCTCCTACATATTCTTTACACTCCTCTTTAACAGTATAGAACGCTTTTAGTTTGTATATCGCTTTAATGAATACCCTGCTTTTATTTTTTATTATAAGATGACAATTTGAATTGATTGATTTTAATCCTTTTTTAAAGCATTAATTGTTCATATTCACTATATTTCACTGTAAGGACTGCAGCCTGTAGGTTGCAGCTGACAATCTACCTCTCTTTGTGTAAAGGTGGCCATACACCTTATAACCACCGCACGACTTTCGTTGTGCGATGGTTGTAAGGTGATTAAAAGTTTGTACGACCTGCCTCGTACAATTTTCAGCAGATTTTCTAGCGTGCTTGTTATACGAAAATCATACGACCGTACAGTAAATGCGGTCGCACGCTGACCATCAACCTTACGATTATTGTCGATAACTAGCGATTATTGTACAATAATCATCAGGTGTATGGGCACCTTTAGACATAGTGACAACTGAGTCAGCAGGTTTATTTGCATGATCAGGAACCACGTAGTACACAAACATTAGTGTGAGACAAGGCTGTTGTTGAGTGTGATCACAGAATCAGGAGTGCACACTGCTGTACACTTCGAATATAGATTAATGTTCTATCAGCACAGAGCACTGTGCTGAGAAATGCTTATGTACAGATTTCAGTCTGAAATGTGCTAAAAAAAAATCAACTATTTTGAGACAAACATAATCAAAATTTTACTGCATTTGAATAAACTACATTTGTATTTGCCGAATAACTTATATAACCTTAGCTAATGTACTTTCTATAAGGCACTTTTCTTAATATTAGTGAACATTTTGTATATGACAACAGTAATGAAGAAGACAGCTTTCTTTATCTAAGTTTTTGAATGCTGATTTCTTTTTAACATTAGTTCTTTTTGATATGGTAAAAAAAAGGAATGTGTCATAAGTGCTTGTCTCAAGTGGAACCACAGGCCACATACTGGCTTTTGAGCAGTGACAACGCTTGCAGTGATGCTAAACAGGCTAAGCTTAACTGTTAGTTTTCAACTTAGAAGTCAAAAAAGGTTTCTGCTAAAAGCTTCTGAGGCAGGAGTTTTTGTGGTATCAAATATCCTTAATGCAGCAATTTTAAAGCCAATCTCCAGCCAAAACATTTATTTTAAAAAGAGTAGAGATCAGTTAAGGTGCCCATACACCTTACCATTTTCCCTGTTCCAACAGAATCAATATCCTTATAATGTAAAGTAGAGTGTAATTTGTTCCTTAATTAACACTTTAACGGTTTGTTTACTGTTGATAATGCCTTTTTAAACCAAATACTTTAAAGTAAATATGTTGATATTTAAGTATTTGCATATTCGTAACAAGCAAAACAGATTTAAAAAAACAACACTGTAGGTGGTAGTTGACTGTGGAGCAATTCATCCTCAAAGTTCATCGCAGAAGCACTAAAGCCATGCCAATCCTTCTCTCACCAGTTCATTTCTCCCTATTCCTTGCTCCCAAAGCACCTGCTCTTTGTTTACATTAGAGATTAGAAGGCTGCCAAGTCACAGGGGAGCAGGGTGAGTTGAGATGGCTTATAAGATAACAGATCTTGCTGTGAGATTGGGGGATTAATGGCACCACACTGGCTGCAGAGACAGAGGTCAGTAAGGGCTTGCTTTAAAGCTTATATAATGTGCGGTTAAATATGCAAATAATTGAATGTCCATTGCCTGGCCACAGGTTCACTTTAAAGTCTTTCACTGGTAGACTATATCAGAAAAAAAATGTTAGTGCAGGTTTGGCTTAGGCATCTGACATTTGAGCTAAAGCTGGCCATACACCTTACAATTATCTGCAGATTTTCTGTGTCAGATGGAAAAGGTGCAACAGATTCCTCCATCTACACTTAACTGTGTGGATGGAGTAATCTCCACCTGGGCCAATCTGTTGCACTTTTTCCATCTGACCACAGAAAATCTGCAGATAATTGTAAGGTGTATGGGCACCTTTAGCCTGCTTCTCAGCCAGATTCTGCAATAGGTTGTACCTGTGTAAGAGCTTGTGAAAAATCCTTGTTAAATCGTTTTAAGTGTGTTACCCCTCCTGAGGGCAACTAGTTTTACAGCTACAAAAGTCATATAGCTTCTTGTCTTATCTACACTTAAAATACTCTTGTGAACTTTATCATTAGCCAGAAAATGTAGTTTCATTTTTTTTGCATGTGATATTATTTAAAATCCAAGCAGAGCTTTCTTATTTTCCAGGTATTAAAATGTGCCTTGGGTCCTGCAAACGTTAAATGAAAAGACAAAGTGGAAGAGGAGAAGGCATTGTGGGTGAAAGGCTATGGTTTAATTTGATAAAGTAGGCTAAAATTAGGGCATGGTATATGACAGTTCCCCATTATTTTTGTTTCATTAACTTAGTTTAAGGAATACTTTTAACATTGATGTTTTTCCATATCCTTTTTCTTGACACAGGATTGTTCTGTTAACAGAAAATGAAGGAAGCAAAATGTCAAAAAGAGCAAGGATTATCTTAACCTTGTGCTGCACTGATCAGAACTCAAGTTTTAAGTCAATCATGGTAAAACTTGTTCAGAATTAACTGATCATTCAGTCTCCCAGAATGCTATCCTTTAGAGTGAGAGCTGTGAGAGGATTAAAGGTACATTTGGATTTAATGAGCCCAATCATTAAAGGCTGACCATACTCTATTGAAATGAGGCAGCGTATGTGTAATTACTTTGACATCAGAAGGAGCTTTAATAACAGAAATTTAGAAAAGTTGTTCTGTTATTAGCTTTCTCCCTTATTTGTTCCCATCGTATTTCCTTTTAACTAGACCAACTTGTTAATAGAGCTATTTCTTTACCGCAGGTACTTGCGTTGTATCTTTGCTCTGTGTGAAAACCAATTTTTTAATGAGATGAGCAGTCTGGTTACTTAACTTTAGCTGATTATACAGCTTTTTACCCCTATTGTAGTAATCCAATTGAATAAGCACTGAAAAAAGTGTTATCAGTACTCACCAAACAGTCATTTTGAGTTAAATAATTCTTCATGTGTTATAGCGATTTAAAAAAAAAAATATTATAATATTTTATTTTTTTATTGTCAATGTGGCTGTTTTCCTATAAATTGTCCATTTATAGACATTAGCAATAATTGCAGATAGGATATTCAGTATGATTAATTAGCTTAGGGTAGATGTGCTAAATGCTAATGTATTAAAAAACAGCAGTGGCAGATTATGCATGCTTCATATACAGTGAGCCTCTGCAGTCTGGAGCCAGAGTCCCCTTTATCCTCTTGGGACTAATTCTCATTGCATCCACAAAACATTTTTATTTTTATCACCGTAACAAGGAGCACATGCTGGCAAACAATTCCGCATATTAATTATTTCATTTGCAAACATTTCCAATCTACATAGTAAAAAGAAGAATATTTTTGGTGGCTAGAAAGATGTAACATTTTTAGATTGTCGCTTAATGTTCTATTTATTTATTGTTCATAAGCATGGCAAGCATAAGGTTAAAAGGACATGTATAGGTATTTCACATTACCAAGTGGAAGCTTTGGATATTTTGTTAATGTGCAGAGCAGTGATTAAGCTTTTTGCAGTAAAAAGATTAGTTAAATGATCTTATGTTAATTCATACTAGAAAATTTTAGTTTCAGGATTTATTTTTTTCCTAACACATAAATATTCTGGATGGATTTCAGATGTAGAAATGAATATATTTTACTTGAAATAACAGGTCTTTCTCCCTAGTGCTTTTCTTTCTAGTATCTTGCTTGGAGGCGTTAAATCAGGATGTCTACATGACTGAATACAGTAACATAGATGCCATGTGACAGGTCTGAAAGAATTAGCTGCAAATTGATTACTGGGCTGCATGGTTCTCTAGATATTCAATGGAGGCAACACAATGTTCTCTGTTGTTTTTTTAGACCAATTTGGCAAACAAATGGGTATTCATTAGGTGTTTAATGACGATACTTCTTCATTTATAGTGATTCAAATGTTTGGAACTTTCCCCACAATTTAGACTAATTAACAATAATGTTAAATGTAAAAATGTTATTGGTATAACCATATGTTTGGATTCCCTTTGCTTAGAAGTATTACAATGTGATTCTCTAATCAGTTTTAGCATCTGATCTGTGGTACTCTGCATAATAATCATGTTCATAAAACTTACATGTGCAGAAAGTGTTGAAAGTATTATGTAAAACCTTTCATATTAGGTTATGTATATATGTTATGTATATATGTAAAAAAGAAATGTTGCTATTTATACGTATACGTATACATATATACAGTGTATATATACACACACAGTATATATCCCTTTAAAAATCCTGTGTGTTGAGACAGGTCTAATCAGTGTTATAAATTGTATATTGCCTCATATGAATAATTTTAAATAGGCATACCATTCAATAAGTTGAAAAAAAGAACAGCATTCACTATCCAGGAGGAAACATTATACGTTGCTAAAGTCGGAAAGTGTTTTTCGCTACTTGTGGGCAGTACTGTAGCCCCTTTCACAAGATACTGTGGTGTGCTTTCTAGAAAACTGCAGAAGTCCATTCTAAGGACCAGAAACCACATTGACTTGTATTTTTACAGCCTCATATTCTGGCCCATTCAGAAGGTAAGGATCATGCCTCATGGATATACTGGGCAGGCAACCAACACCGTGCAGGAAATTCCAGAATGAAATCAGAAAGTATAACCAGAGAGGGTATAGTAATTTTGATTTAAAGGAACCTTAAAGCCCTGCACTGCACTATTTCACTGCAGTCTACATGTCTGCCTCACAATACAAAAATAAAAGAGTGGTGGAACTAGGAAAATAAAGCCCTAATTTTGGGGATCTGTGATAAATGTGAGACACACAGATGTCGTCTGTTTTATAAGGGCTCTACTGTTTTATGGAAAAAATAGAGCTATTTAGCCCAACTCTAGGCTCACTCCTCTCCCCCCCCCCCCCAACCGGAGCCCCCAACCCAGGGCCGGCCTGGGAC
>NW_017309547.1:56339-60286 GCF_000935625.1 Nanorana parkeri
TTACACACGTCCAGTACACTATAGCAATAGATTTACAGCCAGCCTTGTCCTAGCTTCCCTCACTCACAGTTTCACTCCAATCCCTTTTGCCTCACACGGTGCCTCTCGTAGTCGGCGCTTGGCAGGATCGCAAATGGTGCTCAGCTTGTGGGAGGCGCTCACAATTCTGCCCTGCTAACATGAATAGGTTAAATCATAATCCATAGTACATATACAGTACACATGTCCCGTACACTGCAGTAATAGTTACAATTACCCCCTGCCAGGGCCGGACTGGGACTAAAAATAGGCCCGGGCATTTTAGACTGAGCAGCCCAATCATGTGACCACCGACAGGCCCCACCCCTCACAACAGGGGGCGGAGCCAAACAAGGAAGCGCAATCGAGGGTCAGGGCCGGCCACTAGTAAGTACCGGAGGGCTACAGCTGACACACAAGCCTTGCTACAACCAATACACAAACCTTGCAACAATGTAGGAAGCTTGCTATAGAGAATATCTGTAAAAAATAACTCAAAGCAACTGGACCCACGGCATTTCCCTACACACATACTACAAAGCAATAAAGTATTAAAATGAACTAGGGTCAGACTAATCCAGCATGTTATTAATCTGAGTGCCCCACTCAATATGGGCGCAAGCAACAGCCATATTGAGTGGGGCAATATAGATTAATAATGTCCTGGATTTGTTTTACCGTAGTTCATTTTAATATTTATTAAAATCTATAGTATATTTATTTTTGAAATGCCGCGGGTGGCCCTCGTGCAGTACAACCTTCTCGGCCAATCCTCTTACTTCTAAGTAAGTCAGGTCGTTGGAGATCTCAGAAGTTGGAACTTTCGATAGAACTTCGATAGAGCTTTTCTCCTCCTGATTAAGGATGGGCTCGGTCGTGTTCGTAGCTCCACGTGCCGAGCCCGCCAGGAAGCTGACAGCGCGCAGCGCCAATCACAGGTACTGATACATTTTCCCGGTTCGCAGCTGCAGAGATCGGGAAATGTCTCAGCTGCGAGAACGCACAGCGCAGAGGTCAGCAGTTTAAGGCAGAAATAACAGGGACTTACAGTGCACATGGCTTGTGTGCCCTTTTCTCCTCCTGGTGTGTGTGTGTGTGGGGAAGGGGTACAGCACTGTCCTGCCATCCAGCCAATCACAGCTCTGCAGTCTTCCTCCCAGCCTATGGCAGCTAACATGGGCGGAGGAAGACTGCAGATGACGGACAGCCAGCTGAGCTGAACTTTCTCCCGTCTATTCTCCTCTTCAGCCGCTGCAGCTATACAGTAGAGCGGCCGCAGAGGAGAAGAGAAGGGGAGAGCTGATTGGGTGATCGCCGCTGCTGAAGCGGCGGCAAATTTTTTCTCATACTGCCGGCGGCGTCCGCCCCCCGATGAATTTCCACTCGCCCCCACGCAATTTTCACTCGCCAATTGCGAGGGGGTGAGTGGAAATTTTGAGCCCTGATATAGGGGACTTATTAGCCCCCGATGTAATAGCAATAAAGTTGTGTCAAAAAAAAAAGTAATACAAAAATTAAAGAATCATAAAAAAAATAAAGCATAAAAAAAAAAAAAAAAAAAGTAAATGTTTTATAACATAGTGTAGAGAAATGTTTTTTCTTTTACATTTACGGTACTTTTTTCATTATATAGTAAAAACAAATAACCCCCGAGGTGATTATACACCTCCAAAAGAAAGCTCTATCTGTCCCCCAAAAATTTTACCATAAATTGCAAGGCCATAGTGCGGTCGTGCTGACTGGTGAAATTTTTGACTGACTGGTGAGACACCCTAAAATTTTTCAAGCCCTGTATATATATATATATAGGAAATCCAAAGGGCTCTATGTTTCTCTAAAATATAGTAATCAACAATTAATAAATGCATAAATAGGGATAGATCAATATGGACATAGAGTGTATACTGTATATATATATAAAGTGGCAAAAAAAAATCATCATATCCTAATAGACTATTTCCCACATCCTGAAATTATTATTTACCTGCTATTTCTGATATGTTGCATTTGAGAATGCACAGCAAGAATACAGTAGATTCTGTGATTGTGAATCCAGCAACGTAATGCTCCTTTACTGTTGCAAAGTAAACTATACATAAAAGTGAAATACCTAGAGGTCTACTCACGAAGCAGCCAAAGGATCTAGCTGTAGCTTCGGCCGATCCTTCGGCTAGCTTTGGCTCCAGGACCCCTTTGGTTCAGTAGAACCAAAGGGGTGCTGTACGTGCTATTCCTTATAGCCCGTACAGCTCCCGAAGTTGGCCGAGTGGCTCAGTCGAGACGAAGGCATATGCCTCAGCTCGACTGAGCCGCGCTGAAAGCCGAAGTGGCCGAATGGCCGCCTATTGGCCGGCTGACACGCTACTTCTGACAGCTGGGTGGAGCCAGCCGTCATCTCACGGCTGGCTCCGGCCACTTGCAGAGAGATCAGCGTCCCTGGTTACCAGCTAACCAGGGACACTGATCTCCAGACAGCAAACTCTTCCTGGCGCTCCGGGAGTCTCCCGCTCCCGGCCGCCCAGGAGAGAAACACTTTTTCCAAGAAAGGTTTACTCTGCTCGATCGAGCACAGTAAAACTTTCCCTGCTTTTTTTTATTTTTTATTCTGACATGGAGCCGTTGTCTGCGGTCAGACTAAAAAAAAAATGTCACCGTAGGAATGCCTTGCTAGATTCCTATTGGCTATTTCAATTTGCAATAGCCAATAGCAAACTAGCTATAGCACCTGCCCACTGCTGCAGTTCTTCATCAGGTCCCCACTAGTGATTGACAGCAGCAGAGGGTGGGTGCAATAGCTAGTTTGCTATTGGCTATTGCAAATTGAAATAGCCAATAGGAATCTAGCAATGCATTCCAATGGCGAACATTTTTTTTTTTTGGCGGCAGCAGAACCGCCCGGCCAATAGAAAACATTTGGACGGAGCTAGCTATCACTGCTAGCTTCGTACAATCCTTTTATATTTATTTTTTTGTACTTTTTTAACTATTTTTCTGTGCTGCTGGGTCCCACAGAGGGACCCAGCAGAACAGCCGAGCGAATACCGCTCGGCGACATTCAGCTATTTACTCACTGCTGTTCGACATCTATAAGAATAGACCGAACAGCAGCAAGTAGCCTGCCGAAGGTTCGGCTTAGCCGATCCAGATGTTGGATCGGCTGAGTCGAACACCTTCTGCACTTCGACCCGAAGCCACGAGAAGCCACCCGATGTACGGCTGATTTCAGCTGATATATACGGCTGAAATCAGCCGTACCAGCCTGAAGTGAATAGCCGAACAGCCTACGGCAGCTTAGTGAATAGACCCCCCTAATATTCATTTATGCACCATCACTGTGGGTTCCATCTTGCTCATCGTTTCCATCAATGATTGTTTCCATCAATGTGAATTACCGAAAGCATAAAGGAGTACTGAAGACTCTAACATTCATTTTATTAAAGTGTATCTAAAAACAAAACTGCAATGTATTACATCTTACCAGTCCTTAGATAACGTTACTGGGGACATCCTAAAACATTTAATGTGAAAATGGCTTAATGTAGCTTAATGTACCATAATGTGCCTAAACCGCAATTAATTGCCTTGACACTTTGCACAACCCAAGTGGTCAGCTTCCCAAACCTATCCTGGAAGTTTCATGGATTTTGGTTACCCACAAGGGAAATGAGGGACATTAAGCTTGTTTTTTGGGGAGCTTAATGTGGCTTAACGTACAAAAAACAACTTAGATGTTAACCAATTTCCCCCAAACTTACCATACTACAAGACTCTATCTATGTCAGACCTGTATGTTCTGACGTGTGTGCTATGCGGGGATCCAAATACAACAGGCGGCTGCCTGTCATTGACAGTGATCACTGTTAGCCTGGTGGAGGTGGAGCCGATATACGTCTCTGCAGGCAGCCACATCCTGGTATGTGGGTCAGCGT
>NW_017309548.1:0-55496 GCF_000935625.1 Nanorana parkeri
GAGAGGATGAGCGAGAGAGAGAGGATGAGCGAGAGAGAGAGAGAGAGAGAGAGGATGAGAGAGAGTTAATTGCATTGGTGACAACAGAGACATCTGAGAAAAACTACAACAGATCCAGTGTTGGTAGATCCAGCCTGCTTCAGCAGAGTCAGCCCAGAAAAGAGCCTCTTCGGTTTTGGACACTGGATCACCGATCGCGGCTATCCCGCCTTGGACCAGGTCCACATAATGCGGTCCCTCCAGACTTAAACCGCTTTCTGTATGCCCTGCCAATTTACCATTAGACTTCTGAAGCCATAACTGATCTACATCCTTCCTGAGGAATACCCCACGCGGTACCCTCGGACATTTATACCATTCTTTAAGAGGTTTCATGGCCTAAACCCCAAAAACTAGACTTCATGTACTTGTGCTGCCGTCTGACTGTGGGAAGCCTCACTTTCCTTCCCTTGCATGGACGGCCCATTGCCCATGGCAATTAATCGACTCTAGTCTTATCCCTGCGTCCAGGGAAACCCGTGCACTGATTTAGGAGAGCACCGCCCGGTGTCTTTTTTCTGCGGTGGATTGGTGGACTACAACCACTATACTACTAAAGTCCCCCAACTAGAAACCCTAATCGAGGTGATGTGTAACTCTATGGCTTGTTGTAGTAAGCAACCACAGATCACCCCCCAAATTATGTCTCTACCCCTCACAGTGTATGCATACGCAACCATATCCGCTATATGACCTACACTGCGTCGCCAGACTAAACTGCACAGCACATTTACGCCCGCTTTCTCTACAAAGCAATGTGGCTTCCCTACAGTTGTTAATGGGGATAGCCTTCTGCTGTCTATTTACTGGTTGTACGATGTCTCAGTAGTCACACGATAAAACTCCTGATAAAAATTGACTATTCGCCGTGCAACGCAATTCTAAACGAAAAAAAAAAACATGTTACTCCAGCTTGCGCAATCCGATTCAGGAAAGTAAATATAAAAAGTACTCCTTACTCTTTACCAAAAAAAAACTTCACAGCTCAAGTTAGTCTCGCTATATATATTGAAATTCAGCAAAAAGTAAGAATTTCCCTTAAAAACTGAAACTCAATACAAAAACAGAAAAGAATAAAAACTTATTGCCTTTGGAACAAACACACCCCTTCCATTGAACAAATGTGTCATTAACAGGTGGGTTCGCCTGAAACAGTAAACAATGCTAGGACAGTTTCTTTCCACCCCGGGCATTGATATGCTAATTTTTCCAGTATCAAGCCAATGTTAGATTCATTTTACCAGAGAAGCAGGATTTTACTTTACAAAAAAAAAAAAAAAAAAAAAAAGGCCCCCAAAACATGTTACTCTGATCTGTTCCCAGAACCGATCTCGTTCTTTCCTATGCTTAACATTTTCCCATTTCAACAGTTCATATTGGGCTTTAAAATCTGTTCCTTGAGTCCAAGACACTGGCTGTCCCTGGCTTCCATGCCTTTGCAGAGAACCATGTCTGGGACCGTTACCCCACCTTGGTGAATAAACCACTTGACTCCTCGGTGTGGTTCTGGGAGACTTAGGATCTCTGTGAATGTTGTGATTAGCTACCGCACAGTACCACGCAATGTGCCCAGTTCTTTTGCATGCGAAACGCTTAGCTTGCCTCCCCGCACAAAACCTCTGAGCACATGCCGACCTACCCTGCTGCCAAACATTACCTAGCCTAGCCTAGCATGACCAGATCCCACACCGGACTCATCTGAGGTAACCTCTTGGACTGTATTAATACTTCTAACCACAGTTACATTGCCAATCCCTGAGTCAGTTTCAGAATCTGACCCAGAGTCCCCAGAAACATTAGCTGCAGTCATAATCGCACTATGACTCTCTAATGGTCGTTCAAATGTCTCTGGATGAATCTGGACCAAACCCTGAGAATGCTCGGCCTGCGCTTCCATTACGCTTTCAGTCAACCGTTCCATTTTCCTTGCGCAGCTCAGTCACAGTACATTCATACTCAGTGCTAGCTTCAGCAGCGTGCTGGACAGAGTTCTCAATTTCCCAATTTCAAGTTTTAAATCTTCAACCTGTCCTTCCAAACTCAGCTTCAGCCTACAAGACTTCTGATATTTATCAGCTATCCAACCAGCAGCAAAAATCAGAGCATACTTTGCCTTTCGCTTGGGCCACTGTCTGGAAGCAACCATGTGTGTTACACAATTCTGCGCTTGCAGCCACGGGTCAGGAGACCCTTGCATGGCTTCAACAATGGCCGCCGTGCGTTCCACTTTCGCTACCTCTTTAAAAATGGCTTCCATGATACAGGAATTGTAATACTGCAATCGCATTAATGCCATCAAACTCTATGGCTTGTTGTCCCAATACCTTTGGCACAGAACTACAAAGCACCACCCTTTTACACTGCAGTACCTGTAATAACAACCATTAACTATGCCAAACAATTCAGTATAAGAGCCACAGACACTCAAGCATTAAGCAAAATCAGTAACTCTAGGACAATTTCACTACTAAACTGCCCCTAATGTTCACACAATGATAAAGAGTTACCAAAAGAGAAAATCACTATCTTGCACGAAAACAGACATTTGATGCAAAAAAACAAATCGCTTTCCGTAGACACCAAACTCAGCTAAAAAGTGAACCAGCCTAAAACTGAATTCCTTGTTAAAAACCTGCAGCAACAAACCGAATACAACAAAAACCGAATTTTAATTCAGAACTGCAATAGCACTAAAACTGCCTTCTAAAACTGAAACCGAATAAAATCACTACAAAAACAAGATGGGCGCACAGCCATGTGGTCCTCAATGCAAAAACAAACCCAAAGGAAAAACAAAGATGGCTGCTGGCCACATGGTCTTACACAAAGGACACCAAGATGGCCGCTCTGTGATCCAGTACAGACACAGAAATACTCCAATAACTGAGCTTTGGAGCCTAGAAGACAAAACCTGCATCAAACTGTCTTCCAGCCCAAAAACAAATAGAATTCCGCTCAGCATAAAACACTTTTACCACAAAAACCCAACACTGAGCTTCTCACATACGCAGCAACCCTCTCAACACACACATCCCAATCTGACCATACATTCTCTGCATAATCAGATCCATCACAAACTACACAACTCAAAGCACTTACCCAGTCCTGGCAAAAAGAGTGAAAACGTTCTTTCGTCGAGCAGAAATTCTCTGACACAGCGGGCAAAAATACAGTTTTACTTACAGTCTCTCCCCTTTTGTCAGCTGCGCAGAGAATCCTTGCCGACTCCTACCTGGCTCGCTATTTTGTTAAGGAAATTCACTTGGTTCAACACACAAATCCATGTTGCGCTAGAGTGCGCCAAAATATGCCAAACACAAAGAATTCCCCCTGTGCTTAGAAGCACAGTTGTAATACGCTCTTTTGTGTGAGGACTGGCAGTACCTCTTTTGAGACATGTAGCGTTAGCACACAGGAGACAGATGCTGCTTGCTTGCTAATCCCATGCTTAGAGCCCGAGCACAGGTATGTGTTTATTGTTTTATACCTGCCCGACAGGAAGTGATGTCAGACAGGAAGTGATGTCTCAAACCAGCAAATGATTCCAACAACCAGCAAACCAGGAAGTGATGTTAGACACGAAGTGATGTCTCAAACAGCAAACCAGGAAGTGATAGCAAACCATCACTTCCTTACTACATATTAACAAATCAACACAACATATCAACATATCTCCAATTACCAATGGAGAACCTTACTATGATTCTCATGCGTGCTTATTTACAGGGACAACGTCATATTATCTCCAGCGGTTGATCAGGCGCACTAGAGAGAACAAACGCACGTTCCTTTCATAAAAGGCACATATGTATCTTAAATAATGCTATATCCTCAAAGCAAGTTGTATACACGCCAAACCGATAAATCCGCGCACCACGCAGGGGCCCTAGTAGGGTTGCCACCTGTCCAGGATTCACCCGGACAGTTCGGGTTTTGAAAGCTGTGTCCGGGTTTCATGGCACCAGGAACCCGGGCACAAGATGCAGGCAGATAGGAGCAACCAAAATTAAGATAGGGGCTACTGGCCCCCCACTGAAAATAGTCTCAACTGTGATATTTACATATTAATGGGTGGTACCTTTTACATATGAATACGCCTCATTCTCCCCAAAAAATAATTCTGCGTTTCGCTAGTGTTCGGGTTGCGCTTGAAGAAAAGGTGGCAGCCCTAGGCCCTAGCTTGGCATCCACACATTCGCTAAGAAGACACTGCTCCGCCACGCATAAGATATCTACTCCAATGGTTCAACCCCAGTGCGTATTTAAACCTAGACACTGAGAGACATCTTGACAAAATATTACAATACACTAAAAACACATCATAATAAAATTTCCACAACATGCCACAGTTAATTTAATTTTTTTTTAAAGAAAAAAATACATTAAAAAAGCATGCACTGCGATGCGTTCTAACAACGCACTGCAGCGCACGTACACCTCAATATGTGTATGTTATGTGGGAGGAGGGAGGGGTTGTGCTTTTTTTTATTAGTCTTTTTTGTACACATTTTTATTTTTTTACTTTTTTTAACATTTTTATTTTTTATTTTTTATTTTTTTACATTTTCTATTTATTTTTTAATAATTTTTTATTTTTATTTTTTTACTGTTGGGGGGGGGCTGCGGCGAAATATCTGGGGTCTAAATAGACCCCTGACATTTCCCTTTTGAAATAGAAAAAGAAATTGAGGACATAAGTCCTCAATTTCTTTTTCTGCAGCCCCAGCACTCAATGAATGAGAAGCCTCAGTACAGAGGCTTCTCATTCATTCACAAACTAATGATAGTAAAAATATTTTACTATCATTAGTTTCTGAATGGGGAGGAGCCTCTGTAGTGAGTGCTAGTCCCCATTCATAAATTCTTGAATGAACAGGCTGTGATGTAGATCGCAGCCTGTTCATTCATAACTGGGGACACATAGTACTATGTGTCCCCAGTTATTTACAAACACCGGAGTGATCAGACGATCACTCCGGTGTTTGCTCTGTACCAAGGGATCGTTAAATATCATTGATATTTAACGATCCCCCGCTCGGTCACGCTACACAGAGCCGCTGTCATCCAAAAACTGACAGGATGACAGCAGCTAAGATCAGAAGACGCTCGGCCATCCTGAAGTGCCGCTCGCTCCCGGGACCCCCCCGACCCCCCCGCCGGTGATTTTTTTACGGATCCCCGCTGACACAGACCCTACAAGAATCGGGGATCCATGGAGTCTCTCATCCCTCCCTGGGATGGCTCCAGGGAGGGATGAGACTCCAGATGCCGGTGGCCGGCAGCGGCGGGGGGGGGCGCCCGGTATTTTTGAAAATAGCAGTCTTCAGCGGCTTGTGAGCCACTGATGACAGCTATTAATATGAAGGGGACAGTCCGGGGAGCAGTTCTACTATAAGCTCATGGTTGCTAAAGCGACCATGAGCTTATAGTAGAACTGTAGATGCCAGGTCCGTACGTCCTTGGCAGCGAAAGGGTTAAAATATAGAAATTCAATCATCATCTGGGTTTACATACATACATATTTCCCTATATATGATTTCATGGTTTTAACACAGGCTAACAACATTAATTGCAATGATATAATACAACCGCTTAGCAGATTAAACCAGGATTCGGGTTCGTTCACTTTGACCGCCAGTAAGAGGCCCTGCCTGAAATGCACTGGTGAACGAAACAGTCAGTTACACAATACAGCAATACTGTTCAATAAATACCTAAAAGTAATATAACTGACAGTAAGACCCTATCTAGGTCTTGTAGGTTCTAACTAACCACTGGCCAGTGGGAATTCTATACACACACACAGAGTCTGCTAGCGTTGGGGCCCTTTAAATTCTGTGGTTGGGTACCTTTGGTGAAGCAATATTTGTAATCCACATGATGGAAAGGGTTATTTTCGCAAAGTGTCACAGGGTAACAAAGATTACCAGATGTGGTGATCCACCTCCAGATAGAGCTGCATTGCCAGTTAATGGGATCTAGCAGGATTAAGCAAGATCAACTCACACAAGGATGGTAGAAGATCTCTCACCATTAGATGCACTTGATGTATCTTCCTTCCAGCAATTGGTAGCTTAAACGCTGTCTCAGCCGACTGGATGGCGATGGGAGCAACACAGGCCACAGAATCCGCCAAACAGGGTGATGATGATGATGACTGCAGTACAGAAATCCGCCTCTAGATGTCACTGCACATCTTCAAAAATCAGGCGACAGGGATGAATTAAACAGGGAAAACTCCCCTCTCAAGCCTGCACCTTCCTTTAGAAGAATCACATACAGAATCACAGACTCTGGCAGTGCACCGGTGACAAGCACAAGGGACACTTTCCCCTGTCTGGCTGTAACATACCAGTCTGTGTCTCTCTCACTGTGTCTTCCTCTCTCCCCTCAGTCTGTTCTCCTTGTGTGGTCAGTGGGGCCAAAAACGGCCTGCCAGCCAATCACAGCTCTCCTGGCTGCTATCCAATCAAGTCCTTTGCTTGCCTTAGTTGTTAGGGGGTCGGCTGTCTTCTTAGCCAAAGCAGTAACCAATAGAGTCTCTCCTCCAGTCTGTGTGAGCTATCAGTTAAGCCAGAAGATGTAATGGAGTTTCAGAGAGCAATACTCTGCATATATTACAAAAGTAATAATAAGCCTGTGCTACACATGTATGGATAAAATCCACCAAATTCTATTAAATTAAATTCTATCTAAATTTAGTCTGTTAAGACTAAATCTGCAAAGGCCTGTTCGCAACCCTTAGGCCAGACCTCTACATAATTTGTTCGGCTGTTCTGCAGTTGCTGTGTCAGGGGAACCTCTGCAGCCTACATGCTGCCACCTCAATCAGGCCTTGCTTCCAGCTGAAGCCTATACAGAAGCTGACAACCCTGACTGTCCCACGGTGCCACAGACACCAGCTGCAACTACCCTGAGATTACCTTCAAGTGCACTTGGAGCCTGCACTGAGGCTCCCCTTCCCCTAAATATCTTTAGGGGAAGTGACTCTGGAGACCCACGAATTGTGAGCTATACTAAGCATGTTACCTACCAAGCAAGACTTGGACCTCCAGACTAAAAAGCTTGAACTGGTCTTGCGAACTAAATGTAACAAACTTACCTGTCCTTCGTTCCAGGCTTGGTGCAGAGATCCTCCTCCTCTCCTGTGCCGTCATGCGGCTCCTGCCTCCTTGTCGGCTTAAGCCGCAAAACTCAATTGCCCGGCATTCGTGCAAATGAGTAGATGCCGGGCAAGCTTTTCCCACACCTCTTCGCTGAACCGACACATAACGAGCAGTCAGGTCTCTCCTCTCTCACCTGACCAGCATCCATTCCCTCTGATCATCCATCCATCCTCTTCTGGATTTCTCCTGCATGTTCTGGAGAGTGACTCCTTCCCAGCAGCTCCAACCTCTTAGCACTGAATACTACTGCCTTTGCTGATCTGTACCTGAGAGCTCATTAACTCTGCATGTCTGTGCTCAGCTGTCTCCCATAGCAACTGTACCTCCTGGTACTCCAAATCCATGATTGCTTTGGCTTATTGCTGAATGTGCAGCACCCTTAACCTCCTAAGGACCTCCAGTTCTAGAGCTTCTAATCGCAAGTACTTTTTATGTTACACCCTTAAAGACTATTATTTACTGTTTGTATATGCTACTCCTATTGAAGTGAAGTAACTTCTGTTTCTAATGTGCATTCAAATCTGTGGACTACTAGACTCTCTGTTGTTACCTGATATTATTAAGGTTAGCAGAATATCCTTTGAGTGGGTCATATTTGAGTTTGCATTATCAAATCTTCTGCAATTAAAGAGAAACTCTGACTCCGCACATATCTGTAGCTGTGATTCCATATTAAGACAACCTTGAAAACACCCGTCTGTTACACTATAGGATATCCGATCAGATCTTACACATGCTATCTACAGGGTTGAGGCACTGGAGCATGTAAATGCTTTCACACACTATCAGCTAGCAACTCCAGCAGTCCTTTACCTAATTCTGAGTCTGCAGATCTAATGAACTTGACACCCAAAGATGTTGGTGTGGATGGGGTCTCCACACTTGGAGTACAGGGTTGCTGGGCAATGTGCCCAGATCCCCCAACTCCCTGGCATGGGGACCCCAGCCACCCTGCTATCTTCCCACTGGCAGACAGAGTCCCAGGGAAGGGAAGTCATCGTCCTTGTTTCCCAGTGGTTATCAGAGTTCCAAGGAGGGAAAGTCAGTACCCTCCATCTCCAGCAGCAGAACGAATCCTAGGGATTCAGCGACCTCTTTTCCGAGTGGCAGATTAAGTTCCTGGGAGAGGAGGCAGCCAGCCTCTCTCCCCAGCAGCAGATGGAGCATCTGGGAAAAGGTGCAGCTGACACTTATCCCCAGCGGCTGAGTGCTTCCCAGGGAGAGGAATTAGGTGTCCTTCCAGCGGCTGGAAGAGCATCAGGGAGAAGGTACAGCTGGCAATTCTTCCCAGCAGCTGGACATGTTTTGGGAAGAGAATGTACCCGATACTTTTCCCCAGTGGCAGCCAGAGTTCCAGGGAGGGGAAGTCAGCGTCCTCGCTCCCCAGCGGCAGAGTTTTGGAGTATGCCATCCAACTAACTCAGGTCCAGACCAGTTGGAGGTCTGGTACCTGATTAGTCTACCACGGTGGGGGGCACGGGTTCTCCGTCCTGGCAGGGTCCCTTGCGCCGAGGTTGCGGGTGCGCATGCGTGCAATGCGCGGCCAGTGCGAGTGCACAGTGGGCAGACTGTGCAGGCATGATGGTGTCAGGTGTGATCCCTGCTAGAGGTGGTTCCCCTTACACGCCCTCTGGCTTTCCCCTGCCATTGGCTCCTGGATGGAGAAGCCTCCTGGTTGCCGAGGCAGCCAGGGGGTGGTCCTAGTTCCCCACTGGGTATAAAAGCCCAGTCAGAGCCCTGACTCATTGCTGAGTTATTCTATCCCAATGGTGCGATCTCCCAGCTCCCTGTTCCTTGAAACACCTCGCTTCCTGAACCTCTACTTGGACTTCCTGTTACCGAACCTTTGGCCTGCCCCTTCGATTCCGAGCTTAGCCGCCCGCCTCGACCCAGATTGGACACAACTATTCTCCTGGATTTTCCTAGTGTACCGCGACTCCGGACTTGGCTTACCACCCCTGCCAAGGGGTTCCACATACCAACCAGCCGTGCTCCCCTGACATAATAACTCAGCCATCCATGGAACCCGCAGGGGCTGCTGAGGCTATCACCACTCTGTCCCAGCAATTGGCCCTCATGACCCAAGCCTTCCGCGAATGCGGAACCAGCCAAGAACACCTGCTGCAGAGGGTGAGTGCGCAGGACCAGCACGCCTTGGAGGTCGCCGCAGTGCCGCCCTCACCTCCTTCCTCCTCTCAACGCACACTGGAAGTGTTGGCCAGCGAGCCAGCGGTCGGCTTGCCGGGAACCTTTTTTGGCCGACAGGAGGAAGTGTCGCTCATTCATCATTTCCTGTGAGCTGCTGTTCTCCCTGCAGCCCCGCACATACTCCTCCGACTTCATCAAGGTGCGGACTGCCATCTCCCTGCTCACCGGACCTCCCCAGACCTGGGCTCACCAGCTGCTACATAGAGATGGTCCGGTATTGTCCGCTTGGGAGGCCTTTGTGGCGGCTATGCAGGTGCTCTATGACGATCCTCTGCGCTACTCCACTGCCAGAGGGCTATTACGCACACTTCAACAGGGTCGACGATCCGTGGAACAGAACATCACAGAATTGTGTGAGGCAGCCCCGGATACCGGTCTCAATGACGTAGCCCTCATAGACCAGTTTCGCGACGGCTTGTCTGATCAGTTGAAGGACGAACTTGCTTGCACGGGAATCCCTGGTACCCTGGAGGGGCTGATGCATTCAGTCACCCAGCTGGATTGCCGTTTCCGGGAACGGAGACAGCGAGGATACCTGCCATGTACCTCTGCTCCTACTGCGCCCAGCCGGGTCATGTGCTGAAGGACTGCCCCATTAAAACGCCAGCCGATGGGCCTGGTCATCCCATCGTATGTCTGAACATGCCTATGTATAACGGCTCGTCTCATCTCACGATTCATATCACCCTGCACCTAGACGGTAGTGGAATTGACCTTTCGGCTCTCATAGACTCTGGCACCAGCAGCTGCTTTTTGGACCACGACCTCGCCACTCGACTGAAGATCCCACTGCATCCCAAGAAACACCCATCTCTCCTCCACATGGTGGACGGCAGCACTTTAAAGACGGGGCCTGTGTCCTTGGAGTCCCTAACCATGCCTCTGTCCATTGGCGGCCATCATATCGAAGAAATCACCTGGGACATAGTACCTTCCCCATTGTTCCTGGTCATACTGGGCATTACATGGCTCAGGAAGCACAACCTGCACATCAATTGGACTACCGGACAGGCAACCTTCCGGTCCTCCTTCTGTTCCTCCCACTGGATTCCCTACGCTCCTGGTCCGAAAATGGCCCTGGGCACTTCCGCACCCCTGCTACCCAGTAAATACCAGGAGTACACAGACATTTTTCGAAAAGACCAGAGCCTTACCCCCTCACAGACCATACAATTGCCCCATTGACCTATTCCCGGGGGCGCCATTGCTGCATGGGCGGCTATATAACTTGTCCGAACCAGAGACCAAGGCCCTAGGGGAGTACATAGAGGAAAGCTTGGCAAAAGGATTCATTCGCCCCTTGACCTCACCAGTCGGGGCGGGCATCTTTTTCATGGGCAAGAAGGATGGTGGTCTTCGACCTTGTGTCGACTACCGGGCACTATTATGGATATTTTGGTTGGACTTTGCGCAGGAATCTCCGGTGCACTAAAACGTACACGCTCGGTATTAAAATGCGCCCAGCACAAACAATCGTGTTGCTGCATTCAGCTCTTTCTGTATAAGGGATGAAGTACTTCTTTAGCACCAGAGAGAGTCAGACACGATGCTGCTTCAAGCTGGAGTCAGTATAAAAAAGGGCCGAGCTGACCCGAACTCCTTCATTTTATTAAGGCAAAAGGACGACACCCAGTGGGAGACGGCTTTACAACATTAGCCAGTCAGCCCAGAAATACAGGTACATATCAAAAGGGAACTACACCAAGATGGCTGGGCAGGGAAATGCACACACCTCATCCCTGTAACAAGGTAGGATGAGTCATGTCCATTGTCCCCGACCGGCCATGTGGTTGCCCATCCCCCATCGTCAGCATGGACCCTAGTCAATACTGCTCAGAGTGACCAGTATCCAGTACAATCATTCTACTTGTTCGGATAGGTTTGAGACTATCTGAAGAGACATTGCTGATGCGGTTATCTATATACGGTACCAGTATACGGACAAGGCATATATCGATGTCTTCTTATAAAAGCAGATATGTATCCAAAAGGGATAGCGCAGTCCGCAATAGAGGTATAATACGCATCTCGTTATACGGACTCCGCTTCGCTAATGTGTACAGAAGTTTGAAGGCGAGGAGCCCAGCGCATTGCACTTAGTACTCACAAACCGGCAAACGCCTCCACACACCGCGAACACGTCTCCAAGCCCATGAGAAGGTTTTCACACTGACGGTTTTACCGCTGGTCCCGATTCAACCCAAGTACGCTCTGCTAGAGCGTTCCTCGGCTAAATCCGACACAGGGAGACAGATGACAATCCCTAAAACACACACATCCTAGAATAAAAATGTCCACATAATTCCGTATAATAAAATTTCCACAACAGCACTAAATGACATTACGAAAAAGAATAAATACCCGCTCCCTCTCATCCCTGACCTATTGGCCCGAGTAAAGGACGCCAGGTTCTTCACCAAGATCGACCTTCGGGGGGCCTATAATCTAATTCGTGTTAGGGAAGGCGACGAATGGAAGACAGCCTCCCGATCCAGATTCGGGCATTATGAGTACATGGTGATGCCCTTTGGGCTCTGTAATGCCCCGGCCACGTTCCAGTGCTACATCAACAAATGTCTTTCGAGACCTCCTGGACACCTACTGTATGTGGTCGTGTATCTCGAGGACATTCTTGTTTTCTCCCAGACGCTCCAGCAACACGCACAACATGTGAAAACGGTCCTCCACCGTCTTAGAGTTAACCGGCTCTACGGCAAGCTGGAGAAGAGCACCTTTGAGGTCTCTTCGATCGAGTTTCTCAGCTACGTCCTGTCACCAGGGCGCGTAGAGATGGACCCCAAAAAGATACGGGCTATTCTGGAGTGGCCTATCCCACGCAACAAGCGGATGGTCCAGAAATTTTTTGGCTTTGCCAATTTTTATCGCCGGTTCATCCGCAATTTCTCTGCCATCTGCGCTCCCATTACCATTCTGACGAGGAGCACAGTTTTCTCCATGTGGACCCCCACGGCACACCAAGCCTTCCAGAGACTTAAGGGGCTGTTCACCCAGGCTCCAGTCCTGGCTCAACCCGACGCCTCCCTTCCCTTCTATCTGGAAACCGACGCGTCTGAGAATGCCCTTAGGACTATCCTCTCCCAAAAACAGGGGGAGAAACAACTCCTGCACCCTGTAGCGTTCTACTCCCACAAACTCGCTAAGGCAGAACGGAACTACGATGGGGGGGGAGAGAGAGTTGCTCGCCATAAAGGACGCCCTGGAGGAATGGAGGCACCTACTTGAGGGTGCCAACCACCCGGTGACGTCATATACGGACCACCGCAACTTGGAGTACTTGCGCACTGCCAAAAGGCCGCGACCACGGCAGGCCCGGTGGGCCCTCTTCTTTTCCCGTTTCAACTTACAAATAACCTTCAGACCCGGCTCAAAAAACGCGAAGGCTGATGCCCTTTCACGCCTCCACGACAGTGCCACCACTGTCACTCCTCCGGAACCTATATTACCTGAGGCATACTTTCTGGCCACTCTGCACTCCCTGATTGAGGAGATCAGAAGAGCCAGCACACCTGTCCCACCGGACACAGTCCATCTTCCACTAAAATCAGAGCTCCGCTACCACCACCGACGGATCTATGTACCCTCACCTCAGCGTGTACCCATACTGCAACATCACCATGACCATCCGACAGTGGGTCATCGGGGTATACGCAACACGCTGGAGTGTATACAGAGAAGGTTTTGGTGGCCCTCGCTGGCAGCGGACGTATGGTCCTTTGTGGGCTCCTGTTCTGTTTGTGCGCTGCACACCTCCAAACCCGTGGGACTGCTGCAACCTTTACCTGTGGCCACCATACCATGGAGGGATCTTGCCATGGACTTTATTGTGGACCTACCCCCCTCACAGGGCCATACCACAATCATGGTCGTGGTAGATCGATGGCGCACTTTATACCGACCAAGGGCCTTCCAACTGCTCAACTCACCTCAACTCTCTTCCTGCAGCATATATTCCGTCTACACGGGCTCCCGTCTTCCGTCGTTTCTGATAATGGCTACCAGTTCACCTCTCCGTTTCTGGACCCAGTTCTGCCGCTGCCTCTGCATTTCACGTAACCTGTCTTCTGCATACCACCCTCAGTCCAACGGGCAGACGGAGAGGACGAATCAGACACTCGAGCAGTATTTCTGCTGTTATTCCTCCCATCTGCAGGACGACTGGGTGGCGCATCTTCCCTTGGCAGAGTATGCCTACAATAACCAGCTGCATACCTCAACTGGATTCTCTCCCTTTTATGCCAATTACGGCTACCACCCGCTGTCGCTCCCGGACCTACGGGGGTTGCTGGGCACCCTGGAACAGAGGCTCCAGACAACGCAACGGCAACATAAAGTACAGGCGGATTGCCGACGCACGGGCTCCCCCAAATACAAGAGTGGAGACCGGGTGTGGCTCTCTACACAACATCTCAATCTCTCCTGCCCTTCCAAAAAACTAGGGCCCCGCTATCTCGGCCCTTTTACGTTTGGTCAACAATGTCGCTGCAAGGCTGCAGATCCCAGCGTCTCTTGGCATCCACCCTGTATTCCACCATGCCCCATCGTGCCAACGCCTTCGCGGGTCGGGCGCCCATTCCTCCACCTCCCACTCGGGTAGATAACGATGATGAATACGAGGTCCAGGAGGTCCTAGACTCCTGCAGACGGCATGGAGGCCTAAAGTACCTAATCCACTGGAAGGGGTACGGTCCAGAGGAACGTTCCTGGGAGCCTTCAGGTAACATCCACGCCGCGGCCAAAATCTGTGCGTTCCACCGTGCTCACCCTGATCGGCCTTCCCAGGTTCGCGTCCGGAGGCCGCTCCTTGGTGGGGGGCTCTGTCAGGGTGCCAGGGGTCTTACCACTCCTCCAGGCCACCATGTGCGTTGGGGGGCACGGGTTCTCCGTCCTGGCAGGGTCCCTGGCGCCGAGGTTGCGGGTGCGCATGCGCGCAATGTGCAGTCAGTGCGCGTGCGTGGTGGGCAGACTGTGCACGCATGCACGGGGGCGCACGCGTAGTGCGCCTGCGCCCATTGAGGTGTCAGGTGTGATCCCTGCTGGAGGTGGTTCCCATTACACGCCCTCTGCCTTTCCCCTGCCATTGGCTCCTGGATGGAGAAGCCTCCTGGTTGCCGAGGCAGCCAGGGGGTGGTCCTAGTTCCCCACGGGGTATAAAAGCCCAGTCAGAGCCCTGACTGATTGCTGAGTTATTCTATCCCAATGGTGCAATCTCCCAGCTCCCTGTTCCTTGAAACACCTCGCTTCCTGAACCTCTACTTGGACATCCTGTTACCGAACCTTTGGCCTGCCCCTTCGATTCCGAGCATAGCCGCCCGCCTCGACCCGGATTGGACACAACTATTCTCCTGGATTTTCCTAGTGTACCGCGACTTGGCTTACCGCCCTTGCCTAGGGGTTCCACATACCACCCAGCCGTGCTCCTCTGACATGGGGTGTCATGCAATTCTCCATTCCCTGGGCACTTGGAGGGGGCTAAGGATAGCCTCCTCCCTACCAACTATGGACCTTGGCTTAGAAAGGGGTTCTGTTTTTGGGAGGTGGGTACAAGGGTACCGTTGGAACTACTTCTTCCCCCTGGTAGGGGGTACAATGTTTCCCCCAATAACTAGGATCTCTGTGAACTATGGAACTGGTTTTAGGAGGCCATCTTAGGAGCCAGTATCCATGTTTTGCAAATCCTATCACCCAGTTCTGAACTGACTATGACAATATGGATTGCAGCAGTACACAAAGGCCCAGCTCCACTGCTGTCATGCATAACATTGCATTGTATAACAGCATGTAATGCCAGCTTTGTATGCCGCATCCTGGCATTGCATGCTGTTATACAATCTGTGGTCTCCTAAGACCCCCCAAATATTTTTCCATTTCTGACTTCCCTAGTGGATAAACCATTAATATGTATTCCGCTTGCCTATTTTTAACCCCAGAATGCATTACTTTAAAATTTTCAACATTAAACCTAAAATCTGCCATATAGTTGCCCACGCCCCTATTTTATCCAGGTCCTCCTATAATGTTATAATATCTAATCCCGTGTCTATTACCCTTCCAATTTTGGTATCATCTGCAAGCTCAGAAACATAGCTATTAACACCTTCCCCAATATCATTAATAAACAGGTTAAGTACACCACATTCACTGGCTTTCCTCTATCCAGATCTCTACTCACCTCTTTGTAGAATGTTAGTAGGTTGGTCTGACAAGAACAATCCTTCATAAATCCATACTGATTATCACTTATTATACCTTCGTCATGAACAAAATCCACTAAATAGTCCTTTATTATTCCCTCAAACAGTTTGCATGTTAGACTGACTGGTCTGTAGTTCCCAGGTTGAGTTTGGGAACTACAGGTTGGCATCTTGAACCTTTTTTGAAAATTGGTACTACCTTAGCTTTACGCCAATCACTTGGTACCCTTCCTTTAAGTATAGTTATTACCATCATATTTGTTTTCTCCCTCCTTATCCTTTGATGAAGGCACTGGGGACGGGATGGCTACTTGAATTGTGTTAATGTTTGATTGCATTATGTTTGTAGACCACCACAACTGTATAAATACTGTGCTGGTTTTTAATAAAGTGAGTTCTTGGTCCTACACTAATAGGTACTAGTTATGTCTGGTAATTAAGGGAGTTTTGGGCTGGAATTACGATCTTCTGGTTCCAGAAGCTGAATTCTGATGAAGGGAACCCAGCCGGGGTAACAGGCGGTCCGTCAAACAACAACCCCTTTTTCTGTGGTCGTTGCAACCTATGTTGCGCTATGCCTGAGTATTTTTTATCCCAGAGGCATACTTGTGAGATGTCAGAAGATGTTTAACCCCGTTCCTGAGAGCATTTTTCTCTTCCTGATTGTGGTCACAGGATCTAGGAGAATATAAGCTCTAGTAGATAATAATGTTGGGGTACCCCCTTGGTTTGAAATCTTAGGTATGTTACCATGCTTAGTATATTGGTTACAGTTATATGTACAAGTCTGTACTGTTTCAGTAGGTTGTGATTTTTTTTTCTTACAACGTTCACACATTTAATGGTCTACTCCTAGCTGTGCTCTGGATTGAGCTATGGCTCTGTCATTCCTTTTTGGGTACCAGGCTAAGGGGTGAAGACCCCTCTCCCCGTGCCATTACTGCTACCCCCTCCTTTCCTCCTTTCCAGATGGCGCCACTTGAATCCAAGTATGTCACCAGCACACCAATGATCTGTGTCCAAGATGCCTTTATTGATGTTCATGCAATTTCTGAAGTCAATAGAAAAAAAAATAGCTTGAACGTCAATGAATATATCTTGGATACAGATCCTTGATGTGTTGGTGACACATTTAATTCTAGGTTGGGATATGAAAAATGTACTGGAGCTTATAAAACAGTAGGCCTAGCTGCTTCAGGAAACTTGTATTTAATCACCTCTCGTTAAAAGGTGTATAGATTAAGAATTATGGTAATTGTACTGATAGTCCACTGATAATGCTGACATTCTCTGTTTTTCTATCCTCACCAAAGTAGCCACAGGCAACTGTTTTCAATTTCCCAGGTCTGCACCTGTTAGGGACTTCTCAAATTTTAATGGGAGTAAATACTTAGTCATTTCTCCTCCCCTGTTCTTATTTATTCTAGTTTGGGGCAGGATGGGACCAGTTACTTAAACCTTTGGCGTATTTTTGCCTTATTCAGTTTCACAATTCTCTTATTTATCCTTTTTCTTTTCCTACCTTTCTTCCATGCTTCTTTATTCTCTCTGCTTTCACCTTTCTTTAACCTTCCCCTCACATAGCCTGCAGACTGAACCCACTCCTCCCCTTGTTAATTCTGTTCCTCTCTATCTGTGCTCTTTCTTTGTTGATATCTGTTTATACCACTACCCTCCACACGCAACGATATTTTGGAAATCAAATCGCTTCCTATAATGTGAAAAGTCTTTACACTCCTGAGAAACGTTCCAACCTATTGAATGGTCTTTGGAAAATGAGGACGCATATAACCTTCATTTAGGAGACACACTTTTTCTCTAAAAAAACTTCTCAAGTTTTTCAATTTTCATGTCCCTGTCTCCTATCATGCCCGTTCCTCGCCCTCGTAATCCAAAGGGGTCAGTATTCTGATCTTCTGTCTCATCTTTAAGCAATGGCAGGAAGTGATCACAGATGACTCTGGAAGACCAGTATTGTTAAATGTATTCTCTTTGACAAAACTATTATTCTCCTGAACATGGATCTACCCATCCACAACAAGGTTACTGTTTTGGAAGATTTCTTAAATAAAATCCATCAAGAGGCTTGATTGCTTGGGGAGACCTCAGCAAAGCTCTCAATCCCATGTTGGCTATATCTCAAAACGCCTCTCACATGTCTGTAACAGACTTACCTTGCCATGCTCCGGGAACAGCATCCAGAGCCGCCCTCTCCCGCTGCGTCACTCTGCTCCTCCCCCCTCTAGCCGGCCGTCAACTTAAAACCATGAAATTTGAACAGCTCAGCGTCTTGGTACACTAAGCATTTGCTCCACATTGTCATACCGCTCTCCATCCTAAGTGCTCCTGGACAGTTACCGTCACCTGTACCCTTGCCATCCTGGACCTGTAGCCACTGTAAGCATAACCTCTCACCATACTGGACTTGCAGCCTCTGTAGTTTTAACCCTTGCCATCCTGGACTTGTAGTCACTGTAAGAATTATCACTGGCCATCCTGGACTTGCATTTACTGAAGAATTAACCCCTTCTACCCTGGACTTGCTGATACTAAGGATTCACCTTCAACCATCCTGGGCTTGCATCCACAGAAGGACTAAAACGCTCACCATCCCCTGATACCTGTACTTCCAATACAGCTAACCACAAGTATATCCTTAAGTATCAGTCCTGGTGCAGCACTGCTTATGCCTGCTTACATGATTGTCCAAATCAGGTAGTAGCAATTACTCTGTACTTGTAAGGGGGTTGTCGCAGTGGTCCCTGACAAATATATAAGGCTTCATAAATTCTGTTGATCCAAATTCTGTATAGTAATTCCAAGACAGCATCTAATGAAGAAATACGGTTTATTAACATATATCTAAGTTGGACTTCCTTTTCCACATGCATTTTGTGATGTGTATGATATAATACAACTCAACTGCATCATTATATTCAATACTTCTCTTATCCAAGAGCTTTACAAACCCGTATGTAGTAATACAGACCACTTTCCCACTACCCTCTGTTCGGGATTCAATCTATAAACATGCGTTTCATCACCTGGGTGATGTAAGATAGACTGCTTTTGTACCTGCAAGAAACGACACCGGCGCCTTCAATAGCGAGATGACCAGCTTAATAAAGCAAAACACTGTAGATACAGCTCCCACTGGTCAAATAGACCGCCAATCTAAGAAACAAAAAACGAAAAAGGGCGCCTCCATAGTGTAAAATTGTAATTTAATGATAAAACACGCAGCTTAGGCTGTACTTACAAAAGTTCAGTAGAATAAAAGCATGTAGAATTTGATGGGAACTCGAAACCTCTAGCAGGGATAATCTGGAAAGATGTATTGCACCAGCATCCTCTGCCCCTATATGTTCAACAGGTTTACGCGTTTCTTCATCAGAACCTATTACAACTCCCCTGTATCCTGCTCTTAAATCTTTAAGAATAACCTATCCCAAACCTCGATAAAGTGGATCACATGGAACTTTAGACCAATCATCGGTCGTCAGGTCATTGCTGAAGGCTCGTCTAAAGAAAACAGCTGAAAATTATTAATTAATTGTCAGCACGATCAGTATTCCGATTTGGTGTCTATTATAATACCTGCATTAAAAGAGCATAGATCTGGGGGAGAGATGCAGCACTTCTCCAGATCTTAATGGAATCAGCTCAATAGATCGCAAGCTGACATATAAACTTGCGATCTAGCGGGGAGAGATGTAACACTTCTCCTAATCTAAGTAAAATCCGCTCAATAGATCCCAAGCCGGCATAAAAACAGGCAGCTGAGCGGTTAAAATCTGCTTGGCAGAATTAATCAATCAATCGTTCCAAAATAAGGAATAGACCCACGGACTGCACATAGGGCTATATGGTGAACACATCAGCTATCTTTAGACGGCCTCTATGCGATAGAACTGGCAACAAATTAAGTCAATATTGTCAATATATAAATGAAAAACAGTTTTGCAAGTTCCATTAATATTGATGGCCTCTATAGCAATATGATTAATGAGGAAGGAATGAGTACAATGAATGGGAAACATATTAACACAGGATGATAACGGTACAAAAATGGCCACATTATGCTAGTACGGCGCAACAATGTATTACATGTGAAAAAATGTAAACTTAGTATTAATAAGGCTAGATTCCAGGCGTCTAAAATGGAGATTCACCCAAAAACAAATATACATTTTGAACCACATTATTGATAGTCATATTGTTAAAAAAATATATATTAGAAATATATTGAAAATCAAAATAATATAATTAAAACAATTATTAGGAAACCTAAACTGGATCTTAGAACTATCAACCCCAATGGAATTAAATGTAGGCAAGTTTACCAAATCCACTAATAAAGAAAGAGTCACATAAATGACATGTATATACTATTCAGTGTACATACATGTCCACAAAGTTGGTTTATACAAATATATGAATTTTTGGAGAGTGTAAATGTATAAAAATTAACAAGAATTAAAAATGATATATTTTATTAAAGTGCCGATGCCAATTCCAGTCCCTCATTTAATCCCATTGGAAAAAGACTATTTAGGGAATAGATCCAAAATGCCTCCCTACGGCATAACCTTTTATACCTATTTCCCTCATCTAAATCTAAACAGTTCAATACCAAAGACCTTTAAGCCTCCCAGTGGATTATGATTATGAAAATTAAGAAAATGTACAGGTAACGAATGGTCATCAACTTTTTAAATAATATTCCTTTTGTGTTCACCAAACCTAGTCCATATGGTTCTGGTGGTGCGACCTACATAGAAATTTCCACACGGACATAGGATCCCATACACTACAAAGGAAGATGCACAATTAATAAACTCTTTGATAGAAAAAACTTTCCCCTTTGGCCCCTCAGCTACTTTTTTTTCCTGAGGTACAATCATTAGGATAAGAGTTTACAAATAAGTAACTAATTCATTTTTAAAATTTTGTTATAATTAGATATGCTACATGTAAAACCAGCAGATAATCTATTTTCGACTCCTACGCTAAGATGTATATTAACATTTAGGCACATATGTGTGCATGATTCTATGCAGGTATATACACGGGTTCACCTATGCATACTGTATTTGTATTTTTTCCAAAAACAACCCTTTGGCCATGTCACTTTATATATAGGTGGCCGTGGTTTTATATATACACAAAAAACGGCACTATAAACATCTCGTAATCCCCAAATGACCTCTGCATAAGCGGGAGTATCTTTTTAAAATCCCTGCGACCCCAGGTGTTTTCTAATTTTAAGCCTGTGTTGAGCCGCGATATAAAAAGGAGTCAACAGAGCACTCCCTATTGGTTCTGATGAAGGAGGCGTGACCTCGGAAACACGTAAACCATCAGGGAGGACGAATAGCCGGCGGGCTAAGTCTTTCGTGCTTATATCGTTTCATGCCTTTTTAACTCGACTTTTGTGAGTATGTTTGCATCTGTCTAAATTTACTTTAAAATTTACTTTAATAAAAAGTTTTTACGCGATGGAGGCACTCTCTGTGTTTTGTTTTCCAGAGTGAGGTTTCCCTAAAGCCTATTTGAGAGCCTGCCTCATTAACGTGTTTTACTACGATCACTGCAGATTATCTCCTTGCCTTGACTTAAGCCGCTGGCGCTGTGTTATATACTGTTTGTTACTTATTCCTGTGCCAGCGAAAGGCACAGGCACCACAGTTTGGTGCATTGCACCTGTAACACCCAGTTTGGCCAAATAATCCCTGGTCTAAGTGCATGCCCCTCTTAGTCCTGATCTTACTCGGAGCTATTGATCTACGCAAGTCATTTGGTTTACGAAAAATAACCCGAGGTGCCCTGGGGAGGGATGTGGCAAGGAAAGGATCTTCTTTTAATATTCTCCAATGTTTTTTTAGAATATGTCTGATTCAAAAGGCAGCATTATTATATTGTGTACAGAAGCTGGTTTGATATTTAGAAGTGATGGCATTCTTATTCTTGTTCTTTTTAGGGGAGGCACTAAATGTTTCTCAAAAGCTTCATTAATGAGAGTTAAACTATACCCCTTATCTCGAAATTTTTCTTTCAGGGTCTCTCCTTGTCTAACATAGTCTGAATCTTGAGTGCAAGTCCTTCTAAGACGTCCAAATTGCCCATCAGGCACATTTTTGATACATCTAGGGTGATGGCTGCTTCTCGCGTGTAAATAAGAATTGCCTGCAGAAGGCTTGAAATGCATCTTAGAGACGATTTCCCCTCTTTTATCTGCACTCAGTTCTAAATCAAGGAAGATTAGAGAAATGCTGTCTACCACATATGTAAATTCCAATTGGAAGGGATTTATGGTACCTGATTTGGTCAAAAAATATTGCACTGCCTCAAGACCTGACTGATGTTCAATCGAGGTGTATAAGGAGGCCACATCCATGTAGCCAAAAGTGCAATTTCCGGCCGATATCTTTTGGCGGCCGATATATATGTGCAGCCCTAATATTTACAGCAATGTAAATGCTACACATCCCAGCAATACTTTATATAACAATAGTATTTCTGTACTGCTGAGATTTGTAGCCCTCTATAGAGGGTGCCATTGTGCATTGCTGCAACAGTACTTTATACATTAGGCTACAAATAATAATTATTTTAATGAATTATTTACCCTTACCTCTTCTGGCTGGTCTTCTGTCTTCACCAGTTTCCTATGTGTTTTCTGTTTGCTGGGTCCTCACTGCCGTCCGAGGCCCCATGATGTGCCTGCAGGGCTGTCTTCAGTGCCTCCTTGTTCCGCGGCTCCCTCCTCACACCGGCCGGCGGGCCCCATACTATCTCAGCCGGCGGAAACACACACACACACACTCTTAATACATTGCATCCCTCTCTACATATACCTTACCCCCCTCTCATATATATAAACTCCCCATCTCGCTATATACACATTGTCCCCCCATCTTGCATCTCTCTCTCCATTGCCACCTCTATACATTGCCTCCTCTCTATATACATTACATTACATACATCTACATACATTACAGTAGCGGCAGCACGCTGTGATTGGCGCAGGGTTGCCATGGCGATAGAATGCTGAGCCGGATCGGGAGCAAAACTCTCGGCGCAGAGATGGGGGCTCGGTACCGATCCGGTGCTGGGACTTTGCTGGGCCCCCCCAGGCCGAGGCCCTGGTGCGCCTGCACCGGTGGTAGTTCCGCCACTGGATGGCAGTCTCACTTCCTTGAAGTAGATGACTGGAAAGGTTAAATATCTTAACCGTATTATTATTGTTATTAACTATAGTAGCTAAAAGCTTGTTTTTCCTTTTTTGTTGGACCTGGTGTCCTGCTCTGCATCCTCTCCTTCTATATCTGATATTCTTTTTATTTTTGCTTTGGGAGTCCTGAGATCCAAAAAAAATTATCATGGGTGTTACTAGCTGCTCCCCTATCTGCTGGCTTGTTGGCTAATGAACCGGTATGTTTAGTTTTGGTCCCCACCCTCTCCCATTCTGCTAAACCTTCTCGTTGTCCTAAAGCAATAGGAAAAGGGTGACTCTGGGTGGATAAGGAGAAATCTTCAACCAAGGTGTTGTGTGGTGGAAAACTGGATTTATCTCGGGGTCTAAATTCATTCCATGACTGACCCAGTTTTAGATCTCTGGGGCAACGGACTTGTCGTTTCCGAGGTGATAATACGATTGTATTGAGCTACTCCCTCTTTCTGACAAATATCCAGACCCTTTTTTGGCCCGACCCCCTGGATCAAATACGGGATCATAAGCATAGTGGTTTTTTTAATTTTTAAAACCTCTGGGTCTATGAAAATGTCGGTTCCTGGAGGAACTGTTCTCTAATATAGGGGACCGAATAGCCCTAGGGAACCGAGTAAAGCGACCTCTCTTTACCGAATGTCCACACTGACCTGTGGAGTTCCGAAAATGGACCTGATTGGGGGGAAAAAAATTTGTCGAAGTATGTGAGGGATGAGCAGGGGAAACTTGAGAGAACGGGGATTTAGATCTGGAGTTAAATTTGGATCTAAAATAAGAAGTAGGATGACCGACGTCGCCCTGTTTATGTGTAATGTGATTCCTAGATGGATGCATTTGCTTCCAGGAAAAAACTTTTCCCTCCCAAAAATCGGACTGATCCCTCTCCTTTATTTTGTTGTCCCATTCTGGGAATTTCGGGTGTGTGTATAAGTCATTCATTTCATCTTTTAATATGGTTATTTTAGTTTTAACATTATCAATTAACCTTTCACGTTGGGTTATAATAAGAGACATCCATTCTCTAGAACATTTTAGGGCCAAATGGTCCCACTTCTCTAAGAGGTCTGTCTCCAAGAAATTGCATCTGTTAGAGATACGCAGACCTCTAGGGACCAAGTTGCCCTTGATATAATATTTTAGCATTTCTGCATCCCACCAGTGTAGCATCTCTTTCTCCAAAAGAGTTTTTAGCTGACAGAATAATTTAATCATACTTTTCAACTTATTATCATCAGGATCAGGATTAGAGTTAAAAGTCTCAGGTGTATTCATTGTCCCATCTTCCTTTATGAATTCTTTAAATAAGTCCGACCTTCTGTTAAATTTTTCTTCAATAACAGATGTCATTTTTGGAAAACAGCAAATCCGCACCGATAACTCGAGTAGAGAGAAAAACAATCAATATAACATGTATATGTAGAATTTACTGGCACAGGAACTGATGGCTGCCCATAAACCCTGGAGAATAAAATCTCTGGGAAAGACGAAGCAAGAAACGACACCGGCGCCTTTAATTGCGAGATGACCAGCCTAATAAAGCAAACACTGTAGAGGCAGCTCCCACTGGTCAAATAGACCGCCGATCTAAGAAACAAAAAATGAAAAAGGGCGCCTCCATAGTGTAAAATTGTAATTTAATGATAAAACACGCAGTTTAAGCTGTATTTACAAAAGTTCAGTAGAATAAAAGCATGTAGAATTTGATGGGAACTCGAAACCTCTAGCAGGGATAATCTGGAAGGATGTTTTGCACCAGCGTCCTCAGCCCCTATATGTTCAACAGGTTTACACATTTCTGGGGCATGCCCCCTTCATCAGAACCTATGAAAAATCCATCTAAAGATAGCTGATGTGTTCCCCATATAGCCCTATGGGCAGTCCGTGGGTCTATTCCCTGTTTGGAACGATTGATTGATTCATTCATTCTGCCAAGTAGATTTTAACTAGTCAGCTATGGGCAGTCCGTGGGTCTATTCCTTATTTTGGAACGATTGATTGATTAATTCTGCCAAGCAGATTTTAACCGCTCAGCTGCCTGTTTTTATGCCGGCTTGGGATCTATTGAGCGGATTTTACTTAGATTAGGAGAAGTGTTACATCTCTCTCCCCCAGATCGCAAGTTTATATTTCGGCTTGTGATCTATTGAGCTGATTCTATTAAGATCTGGAGAAGTGCTGCATCTCTCCCCCAGATCTATGCTCTTTTAATGCAGGTATTATAGTAGACACCAAATTGCCCAAATTGCACGTTGCCCAAATTGGAATACTGATCGTGCTGACAATTAATTAATCATTTTCAGCTGTTTTCTTTAGACAAGCCTTCAGCAATGACCTGACGACCGATGATTGGTCTAAAGTTCCATGTGATCCACTTTGTCGAGGTTTGGGATAGGTTATTATTAAAGATTTAAGAGCAGGATACAGGGGAGTTTTCAAAGGTTCTGATGAAGGGGGCTTGCCCCAGAAATGCGTAAACCTGTTGAACATATAGGGGCAGAGGACGCTGGTGTAATACATCTTTCCAGATTATCCCTGCTAGAGGTTTTGGGTTCCCATCAAATTCTACATCCTTTTATTCTATTGAACTTTTGTAAGTACAGCCTAAGCTGCGTGTTCTATCATTAAATTACAATTTTACACTACGGAGGCGCCCTTTTTCATTTTTTTGTTTCTCTGCTTTTGTACCTAGTAGGAGAATATCCTCTTTTTTTCAAGCTCTGAAATTCAATAGATTCATGTCCGAAGCTCTGATCCATAACAGGTAAATCTCAATGCATTATTTAGTTTTACAATGTCTTAACCTAAATTTAAGAGAGTCAAACTTGCTCTCCAGGATCTCAGGCTAGATGATACCTGGTGATATGTACATTCCAATGACAGATATTACAATTTTTTCTCTTCCATATATCAGTCTTACTCTTGCTTCAACTATTTTTTTGTCTCACAATCTTTGCTCCTATGATTCTGAAGTTAGAATTGCTCTATAAACCCACACGGGCTTCTGCAGCTGCTTCAGAGTTGAAAGTTCTTCAGGAAAAACGTAACACAGTCCTATTTAGTAAGGCTAAAACCCAGCTTGCCAGGTGTAGAAGAACCTACTACACTGTAAAAAATGCATATCCCCCAAATATAAAAGATATGTTTTGGGTGGATGAGTGGTGGAGGAAGTTTTTTTTTTGTCAGTCAGGAATATCACCCTTCTTATGAGAGACTGCATAGTGTTTATTCATTTATGTATCTGCTGATAAAAGCTAAAATGAAAGAATTGTGCTGTGACAACTTGATATCCCTGAGACATAGAGGAGAATGGACTTCCTATATGTTTGCTGTTGGGGACTTGAGATTTTGCTGGACTCAAGGCTTTCACAAAATATGGTAAAGAAGACCTTGATCTTGATATTTTATAATTGCCACTGGGGAATTGCGCTGGACTGGCGACGTATGTGGGCTAAGTGATTAAACACGTTGCCTAGCCAGGCCTCAAAACCCTGAATATCAAGGTGGGGGATTAGGTGAGTGGTTGTGAATAAATATAACTGACTGGCTACGCGACTTTGTATAGTATATATATAGTACCTATTATTGAACAGTGGGAAAGAGTAATAAAAAAAAGGAAATAGAAAATACTCTGAGACTTAAAACTAGAACAAGCATAGGAAATTTCTTCCGTAAGATAGGAGAGGAAAAAACCGAATGCCCTCAATCAAAGATGCCAGAACAGAGAGATGAAACTTGAGGGGAGTCATCTGTTTGTGCCTCTTCAATATGCAGTGAAATTGGACAAAGTTGGGAAAATTATATATTGGAATCATTAAATGAGTTTATGGAGATGGAAACAACTGGGGCAGTTGGGAAAATGATATCTTGCGGCCAGAAGCACAGGAGCGCTGTGCATTGCCTCCCTCAAGGCCCGAAAATGCCCTCTCGCATTCTGGATTTCACCTTGGGCAGTTTCTTTTTTGTTAAGCCAGTTAGGGGCTTAGCCAGGCTGCTGTAGTTATGAACAAACTTTCTATAATTACCAGCTGTGCCCAAAAAATGACATGTTTCTTTGTTTGTGGGGTAAGCATGATGGCCTCCACCATCCCATTCTCAGGCTTTAGAGTGCCTCCTCCTACCCGTTGTCTCAAGTACTGAACTTCAGTCATGCCTATCTGACATTTACCGGGTTTGACTGTCAGTTTGGCCACCGTCAACTTGTCCAGGACCTGTGACACGTGCACCAGGTGTTTTTCCCAAGTGGGACTGAACACCGCAATGTCATCCAGGTAGGCTACTGCAAAGGCCTCAAGCCCTTCCATTTAATCATTCATAACCCCCTGAATTGTGGCTGGGGCGTTCTTCATCCCAAATGGCATTACTGTAAACTCAAATAATCCGAATGGGGGGATGAATGCCGATTTTTCCTGAGCCTCAGGTGCGAGAGGAATTTTCCAATACCCCCGGCTCAGGTCCATGATTGTTAGATAGCGGGCAGCTACCAGCTTTTCCTACAACTTGTCAATCCTGGGCATGGAGTAGGCATCTGCAGTAGTGATGGAATTCAGCTTTCTGTAGTCCACGCAGAACCTGGTCGTCTGATCCTTCTTGGGGACCAGGACTACAGGTGACACCCAGGCACTGTGGAACTTCTGAATGACCCCCCTGATGCAGCATTTCCTCAATTTCCTTTTTTAGGTCTGTCCGCAACTCTGTTGAGAATCGATAGGCTGACTGTTTGGTCGGAGGATGCACCCCAGTGTCCACCTGATGGACCGCAAAGGGCGTTTTCCCTGGTTCCCCAGTGAATCAGTTACGGTACACTGTTAGCATTTCCCGCAGCTGATGTATCTGGGTACAAGACAGGTGTGCATAGATATTGAGGTTATACTCTTCCTCCCTCGTGTCAGCTAATAAGTCTAGCAGTGGGTCTGCCTCTTCTGGCTCAGACCAGCTACACACAGTCAGGACATAGGCTGTGAGCCCATAATGTGTCTTTAGCATATTCATATGAAATGCCTTTTGCCGCCCACCGGCTGCTCACACTCTAAGTGACATTATTCAGACATTTGGTGATCTGCTACGGCGCCTCCCAGGTGACTTGTTATTTGTTCTGCCGCATAGGAAGTAGAACATACACGTTCTGCCTCACACTGTACATCTGCTCTCTAGCATTAAGGTCGTACCAGCATTTTTGTTTAGTTTGGGCCTGTGTCATGTTCTCTCATACTAGTCGCACCAATGTCTCCATTTTGTCTCTGAACCTAAAGTGTACTCCACAACTTTGACCTCAGGACCAGCAATTTTGCCCTCCCAGGTCTCACGGAATAGGTCTAAGGGCCCTCTTACCTGCCCGCTGGACGCGGGGCTAAGTAACGTGCTAGACGCAGGTCTTAGTGACACGCTGGACACAGGACCCAGCTGAGACCCCACACATACCTTAGAGTGATCCTGCAGAGCCCACCATAGATGCTGCACAGCCCATCTGATACTCTCTATGGTGGGCTCTGCAGGGGTCTCAGGTGGGCTGGTCAGGGCTGCATATCTCTCTCCCTCCCTCTCTCCCTTGCTCTCTCTCTCCCTCTCTCTCCTTCCCTCTCTCCCTCTCCCCCAGCCCCTCTTACCTGCTCATCTGGCCTCCTGCTCTACTGCTGGATGTGATGTCACTTCCGGCAGGTCCGAGATCAGTCGAGCAGCGGTGCCGATTGGGCCCCAGCATGCTCCGATGCCACTGGATCAGCAATGCTGGGGCCCGGTGAGCTTCCTCCTCACTGGCGGCCGATACTCATGTAAGGGTCCCGGGCGGACCCCCCAGGCTGCCTGGGCCCCTTACATGAGTATTGGCCGTACACCCCCTGATGGCAGCCATGGTTACCACCACCCCCCATTGGAAGAACAATGTCCCCATGGGGCAGTTCAGCAGACTCAAAAAGAATTGCACCAAAAACACAGAATACCTCACCCAGAGCTCCCTCTTAACTGAGAACCAAAAGCACTCATCACCACTTCACGTGACCAGTTCACTGAACCATCCACCTCACACAAAAAAACAGAAACAGAACACAGACCAAATCAACAAGGTCAGATTCATCACCACTTTCAACACAAACTTCAAAAAGATTGAATCCATCCTATACAAAAATTGGCACATGCTCTTATGTGATCCTAAATTAGGAACAATACTTCCCAGAAAACCCTCAGTTGTATTTAAGAAAGTCAAAAGTGTAAAAAACATCCTGGCCCCTAGTAAACTCAAAAAGACCACATCCACCAACACCCCCTGCTTTGATGACCGCATTGGAACACACAAATGCAAAAAAACAAGGTGTCTCACTTGCCAATTCATCTTCCACGGACAGATGTAATTCCAAGACCACAAAGGAAACATTTTCCAAAATAAACAATTCATCACCTGTTTCCAAAATAAACAATTCATCACCAGGACAATCTGCCCACTTAGAACCCGCATAGGAGAACATAGAAGATTCATAGAGCAGGGGAGCATTGACCAAAGCATCACACGCCACTTCATATCAAAACACCACAAGCAAACACAGGGACTTCAAGTGTTTGCTATAGAACACATCCCAGAAAACCATCAGCCCCCTGAAAGATTCCATTTGTTATGTAAACAAGAGACTTATTGGATACACAAACTAAATACCCTCAGCCCCACGGGTCTCAACGATGAACTCGAAATCAGCACCATCATGTAATCCCTGTCACTGTTTGTGACTCAAATCTTTCCCGTACACCCCATCACTTTGCACCAAGGTGCCCCTGCAATTTCGGGATCCACATTCTCCTCTCTTTCATGTGTGCACCACACAGCCCTGTCTGCAGCCCTATCAGACCCAAAACTTTACTTTCACAAAAAACCTAATTCTTACAATGTAACTCATAACCTTCCTCCACACTGGCTCCCCTCCCCCACCCTGTGAAAGAATACCATCGTTCAATTGTACTCAGTCTTTCAGTACTAATCTAAAAAAGCACAGAAACATTGTTCAGTTTACTGCAGACACAGTGCACGCCCACAAGCTCTCATGGCCATGCACTCTCCGCTCTGGGGAGACGGTCACTCCCCTCCCCCTTCCCCTCCTACATGGTTTTTAAATAAAAAAGCACCAAACAATCCACTCTTCCTACCTGGCTTGAAAAAGAAGCATCAGCTTCGAAACGCGTTGCCTTTGCTGCCACAATCACCTCCCTGTCACTGTCTGTGACCCAAACGTTTCCGCACACACCCCCTTCCATCACTTTGCACCAAGGTGCCCCTGCAATTTCAGGCTCCACATTCTCCTCTCTTTCCAGTCCCAAAACGTGACTCCACAACCATGCCAACAGAATTGTCCCACCCCCACACCACCCATTACATGCAAGTGCTTAACATCCCCGTTCTCTACCACACATACACACATCCTCATTTACTCAGCACTCTCCATCCACACACCTGGCACAAGACTGTTGCGCTCCTGCTCTCTTCTTTTTCCTGTTCAGTCCTACAATTGGACACCCCGGCCGGTCCAATCAGTATAGGAGCAGCACACTGGCCAAAATTTTCTACACCACCCTGGGAGTGCTCTAATCAATCAGTCTCACCTGAACTTTCTGAACCTCTTTAGGCCTGCCTAACAATTTTATTAAAGGGGAATTGCCTAAATTTAGTGGCAGCTATGGTAAAGGGGGAATAAATATGCGGACAATGGTGCACACTTTCTAAAAGAAAAGGTTCACACCTGTAGTTTGCAGCTCTCTTGGACACGGGTGGAGGTATCCTTCTCCAGAGTGGGATTTATACAGTTTAAGAGTAACATAATAGGATCCAGTCCAAAAAAATTTGTTACATTGTATCACTGTGAGTGCAATTTAGTTACTTTTATGTTTCCCCTGGTGTAACATAATCTATTGTGCTAGGTTGTGGGGCTTTTCTTTCTTCTTTATCTTTGTCTAATGTTGCAAACAAAGGAAAACTGACACAATTGTTGCTGACACACAGGGGGTGATTAACTAACCTAAACACACGCACGCACCAGGTGCGTGTGATTTTCACACAGCAAAACTTATTTATCAACCAAAAAGTCTCTAAAAGCATATTTCTACTAATGCCATATATGGAAAAATCATTCACATGATGCATATATAATGCTGCTTCACAGGTTAGACAAAAATGGTTAGCTCATGCATTTAGATTCCTGCATTCATCAACGCAAGCAACACAACATAGAGCTAATTTACACAACATCACCTTGCAATTCATGCAGGGCTTTGCACAACACACCTGCTGGGTGTGTACACACTACAAAGGTGTTTAGATTCCACCCATAGATCATGCTGGGAGGGAACACACTACAGAGGTGTATACATGTTTGTGGTGTGTTTATAAGGTTAGTAAATCAACCCCACAGAGTCCTAAAAAGGACTGTTGGGTAAATTAACTGTTAACCCAGGGGGTCTGCAAAAATATGTAGCCCAACACACTTCAATCCAGGGTGATTTAACACATTATACCACAGTAAATCAACTAACTCTCCCCACATTCACTGTCAGCTCTACCTAAATTACTCCAAGACACAATGACAAATAGGTACTGGGAACCCATGCTTTTATAGTGAGAAGGCTAGCACATTACATAGTTACATAGCATTTGAGGTTGAATAAACAAACAGGTCGAGCAAGTTCAACCTTTGTGTGTCTGTGTGTGTGTTGTGCATGCATGTGTATATGAGTCCCTGTGTGGTCTTAGTTTTTAAGAGTACCTGTACCCCTGTATTTTACAGTCTCTGAGGACGGTATCTAATTGATTTTTGAATAAATCAATATTCTCTGATTGTGGCAGAGAGTTCCAAAATGTAACCACTCTGACTTAAAAGAATCCCCTACGCCATTTGTGGTTAAATCTTTTCTCCACCAATTTTAGGTGGTGACCTCTAGTCTTTGTTAGGGAGTTTACAGTAAAAAGTGTATTGCTGATGTTGCCATCTCCACAAAACATTTTGTAGAACAAAATCATGCCCCTCCTAATCTCCTCACTTCCAGCATGAAAAAAATTACATTTAGCAATCTTGTCTAATAACTTTGATCCTCCAGGCCCCTAATTAGTTTTGTTGCCCTTTCTGTGGATTGGTGACCAAAATTGAACCACATACTCACGATGTGGCTGAACCAGAGATCTATAAAGTGGCAAAATGATTGCTTTGTCTCTAGAGTACATTCCCTTTTAAATGCATGACAGTAGCTTTGTTTTCCACAGCCTGGCATTGTGTGCTGTTATTCAATCTGTGGTCTACTATGACCCCAGAATCTTTTTCCATTTCTCACTTCCCATGCTGCTTGCTTAATTTTAACCCTAAAATGCAGTACATTTTTCAACATTAAACCTCATCTGCCATATAGTTGCCCACTTCCCTATTTTATCCAGGTCCTCCTGTAATGTTATAATGTCTAGGCCTGTGTCTATTGACCTCCCAATTTTAGTTGTAGCGCTACCCCCGCAAGGGCCGCTGTAATATACGGGCCTTCTGTGCCAAGCCAGTGATGACTCACCCTCTCACCTGGATCCAAGTGGCACCAAGACAACGCTTAAACTTTTAAAAAGGCTTTATTAGAACTAGCAATAAGCCATGGAAAGCGATAAACTGATTAACAGGCTAACAACATTAATTGCAATGATATAATACAACCGCTTAGCAGATTAAACCAGGATTCTGGTTCGTTCACTTTGAACGCCAGTAAGAGCCCCTGCCTGAAATGCACTGAGCAAGTGGTGAACGAAACTGTCAGTTACACAATACAGCAATACTGTTCAATAAGTACCTAATAGTAAGAACAGTAAGTACCTAACAGTAAGAACCTATCTAGGTCTTGTAGGTTCTAACTAACCACTGGCCAGTGGGAATTCTATACACACACACACACACAGAGTCTGCTAGCGTTGGGGCCCTTTAAATTCTGTGGTTGGGTACTTTTTGTGAAGCAATATTTGTAATCCACAGGATGGAAAGGGATATCTTTGCAAAGTGTCACAGGGTAGCATAGATTAACAGATGTGGTGATCCTCTTTCAGATAGAGCTGCATTGCCAGTTAATGGGATCTAGCAGAATTAAGCAAGATCAACTCACACAAAGATGGCAGGAGATCTCTCACCATTAGATGCACTTGATGTATCTTCCTTCCAGCAATTGGTAGCTTGAATGCTGTCTCAGCCGACTGGATGGCGATGGGAGCAACACAGGCCACAGGATCTTCCAAAACAGGAGGATGATGACTGCAGTACAGAAATCCGTCTCTAGATGTCACTGCACTATTAGCACCTCTTCAGAGATCAGGCGAAAGGGAAGAAGTAAACAGGAAAAACTCCCCTCTCAAGCCTGCACCTCCCTTTAGAAATCTCCACAGGAATCACAGACTCTGGCAGTGCACAGGAGACAAGCACAAAGGACACTTTCCCCTATCTGGCTGTAACATACCAGTCTGTGTCTCTCTCACTGTGCCTTCCTTTCTCCCCTCAGTCTGTTCTCCTTCTGGTGTCTCTCTAGCCAAAAAACGGCCTGCCAGCCAATCACAGCTCTTCTGGCTGCTATCCAATCAAGTCCTTGCTTGCCTTTGTTGTTAGGGGTCGGCTTCCTTCTTAGCCAAAGCAGTAACCAATAGAGGCTCTCCTCCAGTCTCTCTGAGCTATCAGTTAAGCCAGAAGATGTAATGCAGTTTCAGAGAGCAATACTCTGCATATATTACAAAAGCAATACTAAGCCTGTGCTACATCGTATCATCAGCAAACACAGAAACATTGCTATTTAAATATCATTAATAAACAGGTTAAACAGTACTGGGCCTAGAACAGAACCCTGGGGTACGCCACTCTCGACCAATTTGAAAAAGAGCAGTTTATCAATACTCTCTGGACACATAGGTCTCTATCCATGTACAGACCATTTCACCTATGCCCATAGACTTAAGCTTGTGTATTAAGCGTTTATGTGGTACCGTGTGAAATGCTTTTGCAAAATCCAAGTACACTACATCCACTGACCTTCCTCTATCCAGATCTCTACTCATCTCTTTGTTGAATGTTAGTAGGTTGGTCTGACAAAAACGACCCTTCGTAAATCCATGCTGATTATCACTTATTGTCATGAGCAAAATTAAATAAATAGTCCTTTATCATTCGCTCAAACTGTTTGCATACTATTGATGTTAGACTGACTGGTCTGTAGTTCGTCTGTTGGCATCTTGAACCTTTTTTGAATATTGGTACTACCGTAGCTTTACGTCAGTCACTTGGTACCCTTCCATTCAGTATGGAGTCCTTGAATATGAGGAATAACGGTCTGCTATAACCCAGCTGAGCACTTTAGGTACCCTAGGGTGCAGGTTATCTGGTCCTAATGATTTATTTGCTTTAAGTTTTTTAAGTCTTTGTTGAACCCTGGCTACCGACAACCACTGCAGTATCTTACGTACTAAGCTACTCACATTCTTATCTCCATTAAACCCGTATTTTTTCTTGAGTGTATACTGAGGAGAAAAATGAATTAAATACCTCAGCTACTCCATGTCATTTATAATTACTCTTCCGTTCTCATCTTTTATTGGACCTACCTGCTCTTTTCTTACCTTTTTTATTGTTTACTGTATATATTGATAGATTTTTGGGGGGTTATTCTTACAGACTAGGGCGATATGCTTTTCATAATTTTTTGTATTTTAGTTGACCGCATTTCATGTTATCTCTTATTGCATTCCTTGTATCTCTGGAATGCCATCGTAGACCCCTCCATCTTATATTTTTTAAATGCCAGCTTCTTTTCTTTGATGTGTTGTCTTACTGTTTTATTTATCCATGCAGGCTTAGCATGGTCTCGATCTTTTATTTTTGTTACCCAACGGTATGCACTTGGTAATCGCAATATGCAATGTATTCAATGTAGGTCTGCATTATTGGAAATTAATAAATCTAGTATAGCATTCTTCCTGGTTGGAACCATCTGATCCATGAAATTGTCCCGCAACAGGTTTAGGAAACGGCCAGCATTTGTAGAATGAAGCCCCTATTCTTGACCATGGTAACCTGCTGACTACAGTTGAAAGGACAGAAAGGTCAGCGCATTGTGGTTACAAAGAATTTTGTCTGGCAAATCTTCACATTAATTTGCAGGGACTGGGAATTTTCAAGCCCGCTGGATCTGCCACAAACTCATGGTAGCAGCAAACCTAAACCTCATCCAGGGGCACCAGATATGGTCAAAGAGTAGAGGCCTGCCATAAGTAATTTTATAAACTGGAAGAACTTGGTCTATGTTATGTTTCCAGCAACCTAGAGAGGGTGTTAGGACTGTTCCACTGTTCAATTGTATTGGGGGGTTTTTGCACAGAAAAAAAGAATTCGGAGAATATGTTTTAGCATAGGAGTCTATAGGGAGATCATCCACATCCACTAACCCAAATAAACAAATTAAAGTGCTACAGGCAATAGGAAGACCCAGAGCTAATTCTGCAAACGCAGTAACCTCTGACCAAAAGGCATGGACCATTGTACTGAACCAGAAGCGATGCAAAATTCAGCCTTTGAACCACATCCTTTAAAACAATAAGACAAAGATCGAAAACCCAGCTTACACAAGAGGACCGGAGTGAGATATGCCTGGTAGAAAAATGTCATCTGTGTAATCTCTAGAGGCATTTAATGAAGACACAAGTGTCAGCAAATTCGGACCAATCATCAGGTTCCAAATCTGGAATCAATGCATGTCATTTTTGTTTAGTGTTCCCGAAGCATAGGGGCCTAGTGCAGTTCACCTCTGCATAATAAATAGAAATGAGCTTTGATGAGCCATTCCTATGGAGGAGCTTCTCTAAAGGTGACTGTGAATGAGTCAGTGAGGTAAAAACAAATTGAGCTCAAACTGCATGTAGCAGCTGGAGGTACTCTAAAACAGAGGTGTAGGGCAGTCCAAACTCCTACCGGAGTTAAGAAAAGGTAAACAAAGTGCCTTCTCTGAATAAATGCTGCTGGGTTTTTTTTTTCAGTTCAAAAAGTTGTATTGTTTTGTCATTTTGTTAACACGTTATGTGGACTCAAATAAACAAGTTGTATCATAACCACCGCAAGTGGCAAGTACAGTGTATAACACATGCATCATAAATGAAAATGCAAGATTACTCTAATTCAAAATTATCAAAGTATAAAAGTATCAAACATAACATCAGTTCAGACAAAGTCCAGTACAGGTATGAGTTTCCAACATTGGAGGGAATAACCAGTTAGTACGGACTTTGAGACAAGGACTCAGAGGAGTAACCTGAACTAGTCGCTTCCAAGGGGGGGGGGCACCTCAAGGTAAGGGGGGAGGGGAGGAAGTACAGTGGGGAAGGACAGGTTTAGAGGAAGGAGAAGGGGAAGGGAGACGGAAGGTAAGGAGGCAAAGTATAAGAGCTGAAAGGTAGTAACATCGAGCTGCCCTTCCACGCCCCGCATACTTAAATGGACAAGGAGTCTGCACTAAAGGAGGGAGGGAGGTATGACTCAATCCACGGCTCCCACAATTTTCTAAATGGCTCCATAGCATCCCTTTGGATTGCAGTGAGTTTCTCAAAAAACATCACACGTGATACTCTGGACTTTACTTCAGCAAAGGGGAGGTCAGGGGATTTCCAAGCTTTCGCAATGACCCGCTTGGCCTCTGTGAGAATGATCATGATCAACCGGTGTTGACGTGTCGTACACACCATAGGTTTTTTATGTAAGAGAGCTTCCAGCGGGTCCTTGCGAAACGTCTTGCCTGTGACAGTATATAACAATTGATAGACTCTGTGCCAGAATCTCCGCACTTTAGGGCAGGACCACCATATGTGGAGGACCGAACCCTCCATCCGGCAACCCCTGAAACAATGCGGAGAGTGAGATGGGATAGCTATGGAGATTCGGAGTGGGACCAAATACGACCTGAAGAGCAATTTGTAATTTGCCTCAATCGTTTGTACATTCATCGAACTCCTGGAGGTTGTCCTCCATATCTGGCCCCAAGTGTCAGGGCAAATGGAGCATCCTAGGTCTTATTCCCATTTTAGAGTGTAGGCGGGTAGGGAGGCATGCAACTTGTCTAATAATAAGACATATAGGGCCGATATAGTCCCTGAGTCTCGTGTCCCATGGTATAACAGTCTCTCAAAGGGGGTGAGGGGGGGAAGGTTTCTCTGGGACCCCAGGTGGGTCAGTAAGAAGTGTTTGATCTGAATAAATTGGAAGATATGTCTGGAGGCTAGCTGGTGATCTGCGCAGAGCGACTCGAATGGTATGATTCCCTGTGCAGAACAGAAATCGTTAATTAGACTCAGGGATTTCAAAAGTCATGGTTTAAAAGCAATTGGGTTGGAAAATCCCGGTTGGAAGAGAGGGTTAGTAGGAATGGACATCAGAGGAGTGTGGGGGAACACCCAACCCATAGGGCGTCTCAGCCCATCCCAGACTTTCAGAGTGTGTCTGAGTACAGGGTTGATAATGTTCCCCCGTATTTTGGGTGGTAGCCAAGGGAGATTAAGGAGGGAAATTGGGGAACAGGTGTAGGCTTCCAGCGAGACCCAAAGGGGCATTTCGGTCTTCCCAAAGCATTGTATCAGGGGAGCTAACTGGGCCGCCTGATAATATTTCTGAAAGAATGGGAGTCCCAGGCCCCCCTCTAATTTGCTGCGATAGAGAACCTGATGTGATACCCTTGGGAACGATCCTTTCCAGATAAAACGGAGTATACGCCGTTGAAGTAGCCTAAGTCTAAAGGCGGGGACAGGGAGAACTCGTGCATGGTAGAGGAATTTGGGGAGCAGTGTCATTTGGACCGCTGTAATCCTGCCAAGCCACGACAGGGGGTGTTTCTCCCAAGAGGACAACAGTGATTCCATATGGGACATATGGGACAATAGGCTAGGGTAATTGGCTTGATAGAGGCGATCATAGGAAGGGGTGAGATAGATCCCCAAATAGGGTAATGTTGTGTCCACCCATGGGTAGGGGAAGGATTGTTGTAATGAAGATCATAATGCTGGGGGTAGGGATAAATGCTGCTGGCTTTTCTTAATACCCGAACCAAAACTGGGCAGAAGGGAGTTTAGTTAATTCACTATATAGAGGGTTACTTTACAGAGGAGATTCAGGGGACTTGGACAAGTTGCCATCCCTCAGCATTCCAATCACATATTTAAGGAGATGTACAGTGGTAGATATCAAGGCAGGAGGGTGAGAGGAAAGTGAACCCCTGTACACTGTATTTTGCAATGATTCAAATGAAGTGGCAATGGTGCTTCAGTGGCCGTACATGTGTTGTTCACCGAGGGGACCAACCAATCATGCACTACCACCAGTTGTGGTGCCAAACAATATAATTGGAAATTAGGGAAGGGAAGGCCTGCCATAGTAAGAGGGAACTGTAGGACCTTTTTGTTTGATTTTTCCACAGAAAGGATAGGCAAATAGAGTGAATTTTCCTGAAATATGATTTGGTACATAACAGGGGGAGTTGGCAAGAACATATAGGAGTTTGGGAAGGAAATGCATTTTAAGAATATTACCCTGCCTAAGAGATTCAAAGGCAGAACCATTAATTGATCGGGAAAATATTATTGGCAATATACAAGAAGACAGGTAATTGAACATAGAAAACCAAATATTTAAATTTACAAGCAATTTCCAACTGAGACTAAGGATGTACATAAGATGGGTCAACTGTAAAAATGGATTTGTCCCAATTCACTCTAAATCGAGAGTAAAAGCCAAATTCAGTTAACAGCTGAAATAGATGAAAAAATGAATAATTGGGGTCTGACAAATCAACCAAGGTGTCATCAGCAAATAAGGAGATACGCTCCTCCAAGGAGTGAACTTACTAGCCTTTTATGGAAGGGGATGATCTGACCAGGGCAGCTAATGGTTCAATTGTTAAAGCAAAAAGGATGGTGGAAAGGGGGCAACCTTGCCTGATACCTCTAGAAATACCAAAGGTGGAGCAACAGCCCTACCTTCTGTGTGCTTCTGTGTGGTTTGTGAAGAATGTTCATTTTAGTGCATAACCTTGGTATAAATCCTGCATGATCACAACCTATGAAAGAGGAATTGTGCTTGTTAATACATAATACTAGCAGGGCTATCCACAAAAGGGTGAAGAGTTTGGAGAAGGCAGGATAAGTGAACAATCTAGGCCAAAATAGCGGATTTGGAAAAATTCTCCAATTCTCCAAAATTCTCCAATTCAGATCACTTTCCAATTCAGCTATTTTATCCTAGATTGTTCACTTCTCCTGCCTTCTCCAAACTCTTCACCCTTATGTGAATAACCCTGTAGAAGTTAAGCCAGGATTTTGACATCAACATTGATAAGTGAAATCGAACGATATGAGTCGCATTTAGTTGGATCTATACCAGGCTTCAAAATCAGCACAATCCTCACCTCTCTCATAGTAGGGGAAGGAAATCTTGGGTAAATGCCCAGGAGATGAGAGCTCAGTGAGGTTTTAAATGTGTTTACCCCTCGACAGGAAAGCTGTCGAGACCAGGAGTCTTCTTAGAAGGAAAAAGAGACATCAATTGTTCAACCTCATCTAATGTAAGAGGGGCATCTATTTCATCTCTGGACTGCAGAGATAGGTAAGGAAGGGTCACTTGGGACAAATATGCTTCTAAGTCTGCTGTGGTGTAAGTGACTCTGGAAGTATAAAGTTCAGAGTAAAATTAGACAAATACATCTAAAATGTCAGTGTGGTCCCTCAAAACTAACCCCAATGGAGTGATAATTCTATAAATAGAAATAGGGTTAAGTTTAGTAAAATAAGCTAAGAGCTTACCTGCCTTATTTCCAAACTCAAACACCTTTTGTTGTGTATACAGCATTTTCCGTTCTTAGTACCTTCTAAAAGGAGCAATTCTATGAATTATTTTTTCCCCAACCAATTTCTATAGTGGTCAGTGGTAGGGTCAGTGACATATAGGGATTTAGTGTGTAACATAGCCTGTTCACTGACCTGAGCAGAAGCATCATTAGTCTTATATATTAGTCTTTTTGTTTATACAGCATTTTTCGTTCTTAGTACCTTCTAAAAGGAGCAATTCTACTAATTATTTTTCCCCAACCAATTTCTATAGTAGTCAGTGGTAGGGTCAGTGACATATAGGGATTCAGTGTGTAACATAGCCTGTTCACTGACCTGTGCAGAAGCATCATTAGTCTTATAAAGAATACCAGTATTGGCCATAAAGGTCCCTCTAAGAAAGGCCTCCTAGTTGAGGGACTGAGAAGAGGTTGAAGCATTATCCATCCAAAAATATTCAATAGCAGGCATCCACCAAATTAGGATCAGCTAACATAAGGGTTTAACACCACACCCGATTGCTAAAGGAGGCATGCCGGGAAAATTCAGCTACCAACAGGGCATGATCAGAAATACCTCTGTGTAGGTAACTGGAGTCTGCCATATGTTGAAGCAGGGACTGAGATCTAAACACCACGTCAATTCTAGACAGAGTGCTAGGAGCATCTAAATGACAAGAATAGGACCTGGTATCTGGATATTTCCACCGGCAAAGAACTATTAAATCAAAATTTAGTTAGATTGTGAAGAAAATCATGAGTGAGGGGGGACATAAGCATTAACTAAAATGCGAGGTTCGTTATCAATTGAGAAATGTAGAATCAAATAATACCCCATTGGATCAGTTTAATTTGCTATACTTCACATGTAAGACTCTTGGCCAGAAGAACAGAAGTAAGACGAGTTGACCGCGTGAAAAGTCTTAGCCAGTGGCGGACCTAAGGAACAAAGGGCCCTGGTGCAAGATTTTTTGGGAGGGCCTCCCCCCCCCCAAAAAAACCTCACAAACACAGGACACTCCTCCCACAATGCTCGGCCGGCTGTCACACTTTCTCTCCTCCCCGCTGGGAGGCAGAGCAGCGCCCAGTGGGGAGGAAAGAAAGCAGGGATGCGCCGCTGTATCGGCAGGAAAATGGCACTTTCGGCATTTAGCCAAAATTGCCATTTTCAGCCGATATGTTTTGGTGGCCGATATATATATATATACACACACATTTGGCGGCAGACAGGCCCTAAGAGCCAGAGACTGTGTACAGCGACACCAGTAGTGATGACTTCCAGGTCGTGTGATCGGAGGAGAGATCCGCAGCTAGAAGCCACTGATCTCACCTCCAATCTGTCAGGGGAGACCCTCCACACGCGGCCTGGGCTCACACAAGGGACAGATGAGCCCAGGAAGCTGACGGTGGCACCGGGGCCGTGGAGGAGGGGGACACAACTCTGCACTTTCAAGCGATCCAGCGCTTGTACAGACGCTAGATCGCTTGTATTTAAACAGCAATCCCTGGCTGTTTAACACGGTACCAAGAACACGGCTTCAGGAGCAGTCGTGTTCTTGGTATAACCACTTCCAGCGGAGGACGTACATCTATGTGAACCCGCAGGAAATGGTTAAAAAAAAAAAACACACATGTAATGAAACACACACATCCACACACTCATTAAAAAACACACACATTAACAAATCAAATAGTTATTTCAAAAATGTCCCCCTCTCCTGCTTACCTGTTTTGCAGGAAGGGGGCTGCATCCCTGGGTCCAGTGAAGGATCAGTGTGATCTGCACTCTGGCTGATGCAGACCATACTAATCGATCCCTGCCAATCAGTGGCGGCACCACGAGGGAGTGATCAGTATGATCTGCATCAGCAAGAGATGCAGATCATACTGATTCTACACTGGACCACCAGGGAATGATTTTCATTCAATATATTGCCTGTTCAGCAATATATTAAATTAGATATGGGCGCTTGCCAGGTTTAAAGATGGCCGCCGCTACTAGTGGCGGCCATCTTTAAAATTGTAATGTACAGTTGAGACCCCCTGGGGACACCGGAGGCCCGCACGAATCATCCCAGGTGAGAATCTGGAGCGTGAATCCTGCTATGGGGGCCCGGCCGCCTCCACCTCCTGGCCTGTCACTTGTACGGCCGATACCCATGTAAGGTGCCCAGGCCCCTTACATCAGTATCGGCCGTACCCCCCTGACGGCGGCACTGGCATGTGCCCCCCCCCCCAGGCTGAGGCCCCGTTGCGCCCGCACCGGTGGTAGTTCCGCCACTGGTCTTAGCTGTCCAATGTTTTTTTAAGAGCTAATACTTTAGAACCCATTAAGTGGGTCTCTTGCAGACATATAATGTATGGTTTATATTTATGTAAGAAATCAAACACCAGGGACTGCTTGAGCTTGGAATTCAGACCTTGGACATTCCAAGACAAAATCTGATAAGTACCAACCACTGAAACTGTAGAAGGGTAATCTGGAACCATAGCATACATGAGATCAGGTGTAAAAAAAAAAACATAGGCAAACATGAAAAAAAGGCAAAAGCACAATAACAAAAATGGAAATATGTACATACACAACAAACGCCCTGCTCGTTAACCCAACTTGAACAAGCTTTGGTACCCAAAAAATGGCAAAAGCATAAAAAAAGACTGCAACAGTCAACTAAGAAACAGGCAAGTAGCTGCATCCAGGGTGGACCGACAATGGCCCACAGTCTGGCCATCTGAGGTGGAATCTAGGTAACATTTACAAAGCACATGGGAAGTATATATGGAAGATAAAGGGCCACCCAGGACTGGATGTCAGAGGAGAAAAGTAATGTAATCATGAGAAGATTTAGTCCCAGGCAATCATAGAAGGTTGGATTATCACAGAAGAGAGGTCCCAGCGCCACCAAAGGATCCATTCATTATCAATGAATACCAGATCTAGGTCAGCAACATTGGGGGAGCTATTGATATTTAGTTGGGGAAAAGGAAGGTGTGGTAAATAATTTAGATAATATGAAGGAGGGTCCCCTGCTATTCAATGTTTAGAAAAAGTACAAAATTCCCCAAAAGGGGGATCCCACCATTCCTTCAAAGAAATATAAAGTAGATATTTATAAAAATATATATTTATTCATTTGTAGAAATACTAAAAAATATATATATGTATAGCAAAACATATCAAAGATTGTATCAAAAAACACACACACATGTATATGGCTGCATTCCGCTAATAACTTTTTAAGCAATAGGTTATGGAAAAACAATGTAGAGACACACCGTTTGAATGCCTTACGTATTCAAAATAGAGCCCCTTTCCATCCAACCAGTCACAGACTTCATTAGGAGAGGAGAAGACAGAAGACTTGCCATTGGAGATCAACTGTAACTTAGCAGGATACAACATAGCATAGGTGAGTCCTTCTTGATGCAAATATTTCTTCACCTCTCTGTCATTTTGCTCTCCGTCATTTGACTTCTGTCGAAATGTCAGGAAAAATTTAAATGTGGACGCTATTGAATTGCACTTCAGCGCTAAACGTGAAGCCCGTAAAATGGTCACCTTATCCCTGAAGTTGAAAAGTTTTGCAACAAGGGGTTAAAATCTGGAATAGCCCAAAGCCATATTTCAAGAAAGAATTCAGGATTATTTCCCTCAGCCCATTCTGGATAGCCCTTCTGGAATGGCTTTCCAAATCATCCAGTTTGGATTTACACATTGCCAGTTCTCTTTGCAATGCCAGGGTACTAAGCCCTGCCTCAGCGTCAGTGACTCTGCATTCCTTGTACATAAGATTTCAGTAGCTAAAAATCACTGTGACCCCCCTCAATCTGGGCCACTAGAGAGTATTTGCAGTCACAAATAGACTCCATAACTTGTAGGAGGGTAGACTCGGTGGGTGCAGGGTCTTGCGCCAGCCCCTGATCTGCACTGAGCACCTCACCATCCATATCCCTGTTATAAGCCTGAGATGTTGCAGATATGGCTGAAGAAGGTGGGGTATGAGGCTGGGAGGTGCCCACTCACTTCTGTATCCCCACTGCAGTCTCCTTACCCTACAGCTTGCTGGGAACACCGTGGTTCCCATCCCGCTGTGGTGGGATGTTAGGCAGGAGGAAAAGAGAGAGAACGGCGCATGGCTGCCAGCGCCATCTTGGGTCTGCTGGAACCTTGATAGTTTTTTAAGCCACGGATTGCGACTTTGAATGATTAATATTAACCATCCTTCCAAGAGAGCAGTTTCTTGGGGAGGAGAGCAACAAATAAGTTATGCAGGAGTTGTCCTGTGAAGCAGAATAGCTTTAGGGGTGGCTGAGAGGACTGGAGGTGCAGCGTTCAGCGTCCGTCCTATCCAGAAGCCAGGCCTTGACCATTCCAGAAGCCATGCCACTCCTGAACCTTAGCCTTACTGGAGAATGAGCTACCCCTACTATTCAGCTCTATTAGATGTGAATTATTGTTAAGTCAACAATGACCTGTCTTTTCTTTGAAGTTATTAAGGAAATTGATACAATACATGAGTGATGCTGTATCTCTTGTGTAAGAAATATTACAATAAAAAAATCTCATCTTGAAAATTCAAATTTGTCCTTTATTTGTATGTGTTCTACAGATTTTAATTCCTTTTTTTAACTCTAGGTACAACCATCAAAAATACCCGAAATAAGTGAAAATATTGTTTCAATTAAAATTGATGAAGGATTTGATACTTTTTTCTGCATGAAGCTTATGCAAGAAAATGAGTAAGTATCACAATGTTTATTAAAACCTTTGTGGATATCCCAATCCTCACCAAAAGTTTTATCCCCAATCCCATGCACCCTGAAATATAACGATGCTCCTATCCCCTCTTCATGCGAGTTCCAAGTGAGAAACTTCACCCAATTTCCCGCTTTAACAGACTAGACAGACAACAACCATAGTGGAGGCCACAGTAGCCTTCCATTATATAAACAATATGGGTGATGTCACAAGAGATACATTTATTAAAATCATAATTAAGACTTGTGTTCCTGTCCTTATAACTATATCTTCTTCTAGGATTATCGTTGCAGGTTTTGCAAGGAACACATCTCTTTCAACTAAAAAAAAAACTTCTCCCATTAAAAAAGGTGATATTTCTTTAAGGGAGATCAGTTATCAGTTATATAGCGAACAAGTTTTACCCTAAGGGGAAAGGCCTTCCTATCAGTGATGTGCGGTCAGGGGAGGCAGGTGAGGCAGAGCCTCACCTGCTATTAACTGAAGAAGAAAAAAATAAAAGTAAAAAAATAAATAAATAATTTTTCATTCCAGGACAGAGAGGGCTCCAGTAAATAACAGCTTTCAGTCCCCAGTCAGTGCCCTATATTTATGTCTGTAAGAATCCCCTCTCCCCAGGCCTCCCTGCTGCAGGAGAGAGGACTATTTTTCTTCTGTCAGCTGCAACGGAGAAATATCTGAGCTGCGGCACCCGATAGTTAACCTCTAGTTCCGGCCTTTTTTGTAGTCCCTTATATCTGATGTTATTATTTTGCATCGCTGCATTTATTGCTGGGATTTTTTTGTAGTATAAGTGATGGTATTATTTTGCATCACTGTATTTATTGCTGGGATTTTTCTGTAGTCCCGTATAGCTGATGGTGTTATTTTGCATCGCTGTATTTATTGCTGGGATTTTTTTGTAGTCCACTATAGCTGATGGTAATATTTGGCATTGCTGTATTTATTGCTGGGATTTTGCTGGGATTTTTTGTAGTCCTGTATAACTGATGGTATTATTTTGCATCACTGTATTTATTGCCTGGATTTTTTTTTAGTCCCCTTTAGCCGATAGTATTATTTTGCTTCACTGTATTTATTGCTGGGATATTTTGGTAGTCCCCTATATCTGATGGTATTATTTTGCATCGCTGTATTTATTGCTGGGATTTTTTTGTAGTCCCCTTTAGCTGATGGTGTTATTTTGCATCGCTGTATTTATTGCTGGGATTTTTTTGTAGTCCTCTATAGCGAGGGGCATCTCCTAAATTAGGCAAATTAGGACATTTTTCATTTCAATACACCTGTTCCCTGACATGTCCTTGCAAATGAGGCATATGTTGAAACCTCTACTGGACGCCATTAGATCGGTCGGAGCTTCCTACCGCTGGGGCTTCCCATTTCACCTGATTGTCAGAACATCAGAAGGAACATTTCTCCTGAGGTCCCCGGATGCCCCGCCGGACCTCTTCAGTTTTTTGGAGCTCACTCCTTTTGAAGTGCCAAATTGGCTGTTCCCCTGAGGGTCGGGCAGCCTGCACCAGATCCAGTTGTGCCTCTATGGCACTCCCATTCTCCACGTGATTTAGCTTCTGTGTGTCCCCGGGCGGTGCTTTTGAAGGACCTCGCCCTACCCACCTTCACCCAATTTCCCGCTTTAACAGACTAGAGTTCTGCGATTACTGGAGCTACTCCGGAGCGGAATCTCTATCTTACATTCCCCTTAGTGCCTTGTTCACTGGCCTCTCCCCCCGATGCCCATAACAGGGGCTTCTACTTTCTAAGTGATACCTCCCATGGACACGCTATTCCTTTCCAATGTGGTTTTTTTGGTGGTTTTTTTTTGTTTTATATGTATATATATATATATATATATATATATATATGTGTGTGTGTATCTATATATGTATGTTATATGCTACTTGTCTGCTTGCTGTGCCGGGCATCGATACGGTTATCCCCGTAGTCCTATCCTGATACTTATATTTGTTGTATATTTCTATTTGTTGTTCTAAGTTCACCGTGGAAGGTTCAAATTCAACTGATAGTTCAAGAATTGGAAAATTTCAAACAAAGACCCGGATCTGGTTCTCTACTTGTGTCAATTCACATTCGTAATACTCCGTTAGCATAGTCGGCATATTTTTTGCTACAAATACTGAAATTATATTCCCATTTTTTCTTAAATTCCTCTGAAATGTTTTTTATATTGGGAAAGACCTGTAATCTCAGACCCTGTGGGCACATATCTTGTTCTATACCCTGTTTCCCCGAAAATAAGACCTACCCCGAAATTAAGACCTAGTACCATTTTTGGGAATTGCTAAAATATAAGACAACTAACCCATCATGCACAGACCAATGCAGTTCACAAATAACGCTTGTCAGCAACACCACCTAGCTGATTTGTATTGATCAAAAGGACAAACTTTCGTTTGAGCATGTGCAGTTTGCATCTAGAGATTTTCATTGTACAACCACGCCATTAACTTGTCAATTGACATCCAAACAGACAAACGTTTTCTGCTGAAAGACAATAAATCTCCAGATAATTGTAAGGTGCATGGGCTCCTTTAGGCGCCCAGACCAAGTAGCAATATCTCCTCCACCCATAATGAGCAACAGCAGTGTACTTACATCTTGTTCGCCAGGCCCCGAGGATCACCAGCGGGGCTCCCATGGACCTGCACCATTTAGGAAAGGGCTCACCGGGACTTCGCCAACTGAAGGAGGTAGAAGAAGAAGGCGGACAGCAAGAACTTTATCCCTGCTAGGTAGGCACCGTGCTCGGATCCTGACATATAGGAGGGAAAAAAAAGAACGGCAAGCCAGGGGACTCTTTCAGCTTTTATGAGTTACGATCCTGATTAGGGGAGGAGGGAGGAATTAACCCATTCGTGTGCTGCCATGGAGCTGACAGGAAATCGGCTTCCTGAGCTGCCGCCTTGCTTCCTCTAGCGCCGGCTTCGTTGGCACCGCTGAGGAATCGATAGTGAAAGTGCGCTTCGCCATTTTGGATTATTTAATTTGGATTTGAATTAACTTTGGATTGTTATACATTTAAAAAAAAACAATAAAAGACAGTGTCTTATTTCTGGGGAAACACGGTATATCTTTCCAGATATATTTTATTCCAAAATAAACAAGATTTGTTTTCCTAGGTCTTTCTCGACCTACAAAACACGTCTCTAAAACTCTGTTCCTTTGTCTTTTTTTCTTTTTCATCTCCTACTTCTTTTCTTACTTTTGTCATCATTGAGTCCCACTCCAACATCTTAAAACTGGTATATCTGTCCTAATATGGCTAGAAAAACAAGCTTTCCTAATAAGGGGGTCTCCTCATCATAAGGGCCCCCTTTAAATAAACATAGAGAATATATAAATAGGGATAGGAAAACTTTTAAGTGTATATTAAGTAATTAAATTACTATTTCATGGTGAGTCCCCTTTCAATAATTCAAACGAAAAAAGAAGAAGAAACAACCCAGAAGAGGGGATCTCACCATTCCTCCAAAAATGCAACAGTATCGGTAAAATGTAATTTATTTCTATTTTTGTTTCTAAAATCCATGGAAAATATGTATTAAAAAACATACAAACATTAAACATGAACGTAGGAGAGCACTCGGCTGAGTAAGGTTATATTTCATTGACAAATTAAAGTGATCGGTGCACCCCTGCAATGAGATAATCTATATCCCGACAAACGCAAAAAGATTCTCATTGCAGGGGTGCACCGATCACTTTAATTTGTCTATGAAATATAACCTTACTCAGCCGAGTGCTCTCCTATGTTCATGTTTAATGTTTTATATTTGTATGTTTTTTGATACATATTTTCCATGAATGTTAGAAACAAATAGAAATAAATTACATTTTACCGATACTGTTGCATTTTTGGAGGAATGGTGAGATCCCCTCTTCTGGGTTGTTTCTTCTTCTTTTTTGTTTGAATTGTTAAAAGGGGACTCGCCACGAAATAGTAATTTAATTACTTAATATACACTTAAAAGTTTTCCTATCCCCATTTATATATTCTCTATGTTTATTTAAAGGGGACCCTTATGATGAGGAGATCCCCTTATTTGGAAAGCTTGTTTTTCTAGCCATATTAGGACAGATATACCAGTTTTAAGATGTTGGAGTGGGACTCAATGATGACAAAAGTAAGAAAAGAAGTAGGAGATGAAAAAGAAAAAAAAGGAACAGAGTTTTAGAGACGTGTTTTTTAGGTTGAGAAAGACCTGTGAAAACAAATCTAATTTATTTTGGAATAAAAGATATTTGTAAAGATATATAGAACAAGATATGTGCCCACAGGGTCTGAGATTACAGGTCTTTCCCAATATAAAAAACATTTCAGAGGAATTTAATTACGAATGTGAATTGACACAAGTAGGGAACCAGATCTGGGTCTTAGTTCAAGAATTGGAAAATTTCAAACAATCAGTTGAATTTGAACCTTCCATGGTGAACTTAGAACAACAAATAGAAATATACAACAAAGAGCTGATTGAAAATAAAGATTGAAAGTTCGAGAGAGATAAGGAAGCTTTCTCAAAAGGAAGGGCTTATTGATGGGAACAAAACAACATAGGGAGAAAATGGGATGCTAAAAGAACATATCCTAATCGGGAGGGGGAAACAAAGGGCAACAAGGGGGAAACTACATCTGAAGGTACTGAATCGGGTCTATCCTCTGCAGACGAATCAAATGCTTTGACTTTCAAGGGGTACAATACACGCTCCCAAAGACAAGAAAATAGGGGAAAAACCTTTAGAAACCCCATGAATACATCATATCAAAGCTATATAAAAAAAAAAAAAACAGCCGAGGACCTATGAATCATATACCTTCAGATGAAATATATGAAGGAGGAGCTACCGGATCTGACATGAACAATTTTTTAGAGGATCCTATAGATATACAAACAACTCTTCCAAAAACGGGCCCCATGACAGACAAAGGGATAAAAGACAAGACCCCCCTATAGGGAGCCCCCCCAGCACTTTGACCATAAAAACTATTTGGGACCACTACATGACGAAACGCCCATAATAGATCACTTGCAAATAGTAAATCTAACCCCTCGTATTTTCCCAAGATCATTTATCTGTAATATCTAAGGGTTTAACCTTCTGCCCGGAAACTCCTCCAGACAAATTTGATATTATTAAGGATGTTAATCTTTTTGACAGAAAGCTTTTACTAAAACAAATTCATGACAAAGATAACCAGCCCTTGGGAGGAATCTTAAAAGACTGGAAAGATTTTTCCGGAAAAGACTATAGAGCATTGCGAGACCTTCACGAATTATGGGTAGAGGGACACATCTCGGAAGAAGAAGAGGAGGATGTTGAGGATGAAGTTATATCGTCCACAGCTCCTCGTTTCAAACCTAAGTACATCCCTCCATCCCGTCCATAGGAGGAGGATATCATCTATGTACTATGTGCCACGAAAGAATATGACACAGGTACATGGATAAGTCCTCCCTAGCCCAAAGGTCCTGTTCCCACCCCCCAAATAAAGATTAGCATAGGAGGGTGCACATTTCGTACCTATCGCAGTTCCCTATTTTTGTAGATAATATTTATTGTTAAACAGGAAAGAAAGCATTGTGGGTAAGAAGTTGTAGTAGAAATTAATTGTGTCCCCTTCTCGAATCTCTAGCATAGTCAGAAATCTGTTCACCATCTCCAAACCTCTATTGTGTGGTATGGACAGTACTTAAGAGTGAGACGGAATTGCTGCCTGGATAAAGACTTCGAAGTGGAGGCCAAAAACCTAAGACAGAGACTTAAGCAAAGAGGCTACTCAGATAAAGTTCTGAGAAAATCCTATAATAGAACTAAAAATAATCATAGGTTGAAAACGGTTAAAAATAAAAATAAAGACGAATATAGTGACCAATTAAGACTAACTACAACAGTCAGTACCAGGCAGTTAATGGCATCATAGCTAAACATTGGCATTGTCTTTTAAAGGACTCTAGAATATCAAAATTCTTACAAAAAAACATCGATATTTACCGTAAATGTACCTCTTTAAAGGACAAACTAGTAGCTAGTGAATTCAAACGTACAAAAACAAAAATGTTGTAAATATCCCGGCACATACCAATGCCAAAAGTGAAAATTATGTGGCTTCATTCAACTAGGATCACGTTGTATGACTCCTAGAGGCCAAACAATTATAAGCAAGCATTTTGCTAATTGTGAAACCAGAGGGGTCATATACCTTTTATCTTGCCGATGCGATATGTTCTACATTGGAAAAACCAAGAGAATGTTAGAAAACAGGATCTCACATCATGTGTGCAGGTCTGGTCAGAGCGGCGTCCATAGTCAAGCATGCTGACTCCTTTGTGTATTGTTGTGGCATGAAATCTGTTGCACATGGTTTAATTCACATGCACCAGCATATAGCATATACTCCCCTTTCTTTTGTCTAATCAATTCTATAAATGTGTCTCATTGGTTGACTCTGTGTTATGTTGATGTATTGAGGAAGCGATTGGCTGTCGGGGCCACCACTTCCTATTTGTTATTCCTTTTGTGTGCTATAAATAAAAGGATCTCACTCCATTCAGGAGGACTGTATACCAAGGATCCAACGTGACAACAGCGAGTGTCTGTTTCTTACTTGGGACCGATGAGCTGCTCGATCAAATTATACAAAGAGAACTGTGCTTTTAAAAGGCAGTGGAGTTCTATGCGCAGGAAGCGTATATTAATTTCCATAACACTCGTGGCACATCTTTCTAGAATTATAGACTGGTGCAGACACGGCGAGTTCAAGGCCTGGGTGGCGGTGGAACAGTCCTTCTCCTCCATTCCTCTGCGGACCCTTCCGTGGTGTTTACGGTCCATCCCGAGACACCTCCAGCTACACCTGACTATTGGCCCCACTTTGAAAGTGGCTAAAGTGGCCTTCAAACCCAAAGGAATATCGGTTTTCCCCCTCCGCTTTGCCTTCGATCACAAAGGAATATCGGTTTTCCCCTCCCTTTTACACCCAATTATTGGGACTCCAAATGTTTCTCCTGGCCTACAGGATGCAGTGTTCCTACTTTTGGGGCGGCAGGATAAGTTTAGAGCCTTCCATTTTCTCCGCGGACCCTCGTGGCCCACTCTCCCCAAACTCACCTCGGATCCCTCTTTGACGATATTGGGCTTTTGGAGACTATGCCAATTGACACACTACGCCGTTGTCTCCGCTTGAACGTGAATGCACTATGACGGGCCCCCTATCTAAAACATTATCCCTCTCTTACAAACTGCTTATCCTCCCGGACCTTGATCAACCTCTACCTTTCCTCGAGGGGTGGGAGAGGGACCTGGGGGTTAGGTTCACCTCTGCCGAGAGATCTAGGATTCTTCAACTCTACCTGCAATAGATACCAGGAAGGTGGATATAAAATATTGACCAGGTGGTACCGAACCCCCCATAGGCTTCATGGGATCTTCCCACAGGTGCCGGACAATTGCTGGCGCTGCAGTTCTCTCCAGCTGACATATATCATGTTTTTTGGTCCTGCCCATTGCTTTTGGACTTAAGTTAGAGATATAATGCAGAGATTTACTGACAGACCAATACCATTTGACCCAGCCTTTTTCTTGCTACACCACAGTAACCGTCCCCTGAAGGCATTGTTCACTTTGTGAACGCGGCAAGGGCCTGTGTCCCCTTGTTGTGGTAACAGTCCTTACCACCTACCATACGTCAATGGCTCCAACGGGTTAATGACATTAAACATATGGAGGATCTCACTAGCTCCATAAAGGGAACGGTGTCTAGATTCTCCTCCACATGGTTCTACTGGACTGAATTCCTCGATTCTACTGAATACCGGCAATTAATGAACTGTTAAGATTTGCGGCCTAAGTGAGAAAACCACCCCCTTTTCTCCCGCCTTTTCTCTTTCTTGCTTCCTTCCCCACCACCCCCCTCTTCCCCTTCCTTTTTTTTCCTCTCTCTCTCTTTTCTATGTTGTCTTGCCCATAGGCTCCTTGTATCATACCTGTCATGTTGGGATCTTGGTTGTTCTCTGGGCTGTGTCCCTTGATGCCCTGAACAGTGACGTGAAGATCTCCTCATCGATTGACTCACCTCAGGGATCGGTCCCAGTCTACCGCCCAGTGTTTCACCCTCCTTGCAGGGTGTTGTAAGGAGTGTTCTTATGGTTATACTGTGCTGTGACAACATCTCATGTTCTTAATATGACATTCCTTACTGTATGACATTGTTATTTGCTTTTATGTTTGTTTGTTTTTCTGAAAAATCTTCCTTAAATAAAAACAGAATTTGAAAAAAAAAAGTTACTTCGGCATTTAGTTTTAGTTTTAGTTTTCTATGTTTGAAACTGAATGTTTGGCTAAAAGAAAAATATCTTCTGGGTAAATTCAACCTTTTTGCGGATTCTTTATCCCATTTACAGATGGAGCGTTTTCAGGAACTATTACCGGCAGCGGACTTGGAGGGATTTCAACGCCCAGCTCATCTATGGGAGTTGCTTTAGATATTTTAGCTAGTTCTATAAAGAATTCCATGGCTCTGAAAACTTGGAAGGATTATTCATTAGCATGGAGTAATTGGATCTATTTTATTAATAAATAATATACCTTACCTCCTTTTTCTTCTGATCAATCTGTTTTAAAATTTATAGGCCAGCTAATACAGGAAGGTTTTTCTTATAGTAAGTTAGTTAAAACGTTAGCTGGTGTTTAATTTTTTCTTAAACTACACAATTTCCCTCCCGGTCCTAGTTATTTTTCTGTACAACAGGCTCTTAAAGGTTTCAAGAAAGCTAACTTTACATTAGATAATAGATGTCTGATTTCTATGGAACTGCTACAGCAACTATGTGCGTGTACTCCTTCCATTTGTTTTTCTTCTTTAATTTATTACTGCCTTTATTTTGATGTTTATTGCTGCCCTTCGGATTTCTGAGATGGTCCCGTGTAATAAAAAAGGTGAGTCAGGTATTATGTTTGATGATTTTTTGTTTTCTGATTCCCTTATTTCTATTCACATAAAAAAATCTAAATCTGACCAATTGGGTCGTGCGCAATGGATAATTTTACATGCTAGTCCAGAGTTAGCGCTTTGTCCGGTATCCGCTATTAAACATTATCTGTCCACTAGAACCAGACCTTCTTGTAATTTTTTAATGCATACAGATCTGTTTCCTATGACTAAATTTCAATTTGATTCAGTTTTACATAACTGTCTTTCTGTTCTGGGTTTGAGTCATTTAAAAATTTCTTCCCATTCCTTCAGAATTGGTGCAGCAACAGAGGCGACGAAATTGGGTTTAGATGAAACTATAATTAAAAGGATTGGGAGGTGGGATTCTCAGAAATATAAATTGTATGTCAAGCCTATCCTGTCTATTTCATTTTTAGGTAGGAAAACTGTTATTTGGATCGTCAGGCATTCCTACATATTTTGGGCGCATAAAAGAGAAGCTCAGTGTATTTATACGGTGAATTTGGGTATGGATCCTGACGCTTTTATAGTTTTCTGGAAGGGCGTTAGAGATTTGTGTTGGTTTCATCTATTTTTAATTTTTTATTCATTTCAAGCATGGCCAACCCCTGATATTATTTTTTCATTTAGGGGGGAATATATTGGTAAAGTTAGATCTCGAGATTTGCTTTTCAGAATGAAATATGACTTACATTATATTCAGAATGTATTTCCACATTGTATTCTATTTTTTTCTGACATTGTGTCACATTTGGCATCCCCCTTCTCCAGGCCATTTGAAAAAATTAGAAAGCATATTAATAAGGCTTTGGAAAAATGTATGCCACTCATAGGGCGATTTTCATTCAGGCATTATGAATTGTAAGATGGTTTCGATGGCTTATGCCGTTCATTTACCAGATATTGCTTTAGACATATTCAATTTAGATTTGCAATCTTGCATTGAAAAGGCCGTGGCTGGTGGTGGTGCCAGTATTGCTGGTTAGCAATCCCGGCTGCTGGGAGGACTTTTTTTTTTTTAAATATTCAATTTTTATTGCTTTTGCAGAAGGGTTATACAAACAATAACGTTTACTATACACCGTCAGGTCAGATTGTCATTAGTTACTCACATCACTAATTGTTACATCCCCTAGGGAGAGGCAGTTTATAATCAAACCTACACGGCTATAGAAGAGGCTAAGGGGTAGCCCAAGAACAGAGAGTAGTATGTAGAAAGAGTAGGAAAGAATAGAGTAGAGGGGAGTGTGGGGAAAGGAGGGGTCGGCATAGACTCATTAGCATTTATTCATTATTTGTTTACGTTACGAGTAAAACTACACATAATGGCATATCGCTAAGGTTTTTCAATCTCATTCTCCCGCACGACGTTCAAGGCCACCTATATGCGTAGTGGCCCTGTCTCCGTTACTATTTACCCTAACCCGTCCCGTGCCCCTCTGGTGGGGCATTATGATGACCTATTATCCGCATAGCAAGGTTGTGTATTGGGCGGTTTGTTTGAAAGCATTCCAAGAGTCCCAAGTGAGGTCAAAACGAGACTTACGGTCCAGTCTAGAGAGAGTAAGTTCCTCCATTAAGCAGATATAGTCCACTTTGTGTATCCAATCCTTCACTGATGGAATCGTAGCTGAATTCCAGTATTTGGGGATAAGGAACTTTGCTGCATTTAATAGATGTGGAAGTATTGATTTCTTATAAATCCGAAGTGGGGAGTCAGTTAAATGTAGTAGACAGTACCATGGGTCATTCGGTATTGTCTTCCCAGTAATTGAAGTGATGAATTGGAGGATTTGATGCCAATAAGGGCGTATTTTAGGACAAAACCACCATATGTGACTGTGCGAGCCTCTCTGTCCACAGCCTCTCCAGCAGTCCGAAGAATGCGTGGGCATGATAGCGTGTGATCGCTCTGGAGTGTAGTACAATCTCGCAGTTGGTTCAAATCTAGGAGCTCCGTATCCTGTAGAACTTCATGCAATCTGGGTACATCGTTTGTGAACCAGGCAGCGAAACCTGAATCTGAGTTACCTGGGGGAAAAAGGAGTGATCCTTCAAGGGCATCAGCGGCGAG
>NW_017309548.1:59580-60218 GCF_000935625.1 Nanorana parkeri
ATAGGAGCATGATCCGATAGTGTGGTCGTTAAAATTTCGGCGTCTCTTAGAAATTCTAAATGCCTGTGTTCTATAAATATATAGTCTATACGAGAATAGGTATTATGTGTCGGGGAATATACTGTATAATTCCGATCGGAAGGATGTAGTATGCGCCACGTATCAATGAGTTGCAGCTTGCGTAATTTGTTTTTGAAACTACCCATCCGTCGATATGCAACATGTGAGCGTCCAGATGAGGAATCAAGTGCCGGGTCCAAGTGGATATTAAAATCCCCAGCCAGCACCAGGTTGCCCATCCGAAAGTCTTCGAGTAAATGTAATACATTGTTTAAGAAGGGGATCTGCGCCTGGTTAGGTCCATAAACATTTGCAAAGGTATACGTGCGTGTTCCTATAACCCCTTTCAGGAACAAGAATCTCCCTGCCAGATCGCTCTTCATTTCCTTCAAGGTAAAGGAGGTGCGTCTGTGAAACCCGATGGCTACACCACTACTTTTATTGGAGTTCGATGCACTATAGAACCAATTGGGGTAATGTTGTGAGCGCAATTTAACACTGGATTCATGAGTAATATGTGTTTCCTGTAAGTATATTATGTCCCCGTTCAGTTTCTTTAGTTCTTTATATAGGGCATG
>NW_017309549.1:0-28175 GCF_000935625.1 Nanorana parkeri
TCAAATCAGAACAGAAATGCATGTATTTGCAGGAGTGCATTGTGGCAATGTGGCCAGGAGCACTGCAAGTAAGAGGTGCTTTTGGTTTACACCTGCGTGTGTTCACATACACCGCAGCACCCCAGGTGTGTGCTTATGCTAGCAAGCACTAAATCAGGCAGGGGGTGAGGATAATACAGAGGTGACACCCAGCAGGTGTATTTGTGCAAAACCCTGCATGAATTGTCTGCTGCTGTTGTGTAACTTAGCTCTATGTTGTGTTGCTTGTGTTGATGAATGCAGGAATGTAAATGCATGAGCAAACCATGTTTTGATCAACTGTGATGCACTCATGTTTTAGGGGTATTAATTATGTAGTGTAAAAATGAATATGTCTCTCCATAAGTTGAGTGAAGAAGTAAGTATGGTTTGGCGTGTAAAAGCGCGCACGCAACCTGCGCGTGTGCGTGTTGGGCTTCATAAATCAGCCCCAAGGAGTCGTGAGTGTGACTCATTCGAAATGTAACAAACCTAGTACTTCTTGTTCAGATGTGTCTCCAACCACTGTAGAAATTATTATCCTACATGCAGACATGCCTTCTTTAAGCACTGCTTCTGCAAAATCTGTAATGTCCTGCTCTGTTATGCGTTCTACACATGCAGACCCTGTAATTTCTTCCCAAGATGACTTTTTCCACATAGAATCTGAAATTTTGTTGTCAGATATGACTTTGCCTTCTTTAAATTCACAGTCTGCTGCTGCACCTGCAGATATGCTTTCCATATCTACAGAATCATTGTCCACATCTTCTGATTCACCTTCTACATCTATGTCTAGACCAACTGTGAAACCAGATCCTTTGTCTCATACAACTACTAAATTATATTTTATGAAAGTGCACCCTATCCAGCCATCATAAGATGCAACTAATGTGTTAACATTGCAGGGGCATAAAGTCTACTTTCCTCCTGTGCCTGGTGCTTTTGTAGTTCTAAGAAAATGGCTTCCTTTTTCTGTAGAAACACAAGAATGGTTTTGCTTAACTTGTATGGCTTTCAGTACTAACAGACAATGTCCATTCCTTATTGGTTGGAAATTTGAAAAGGTACATGTATATATGTGTCAGGTAACATGAGGGATGTACACAACATCAGACAGCACAAAGTGCATATCTGTCTGCAGAAAACATCGCAGATATTGAATATCTATTTACTGTTAACCTGCAATATAAGCAAATGAGAAAGTACTTCAAAACTGTGAGATTCTGTACATTGCTGAATTAGGCCTTGCTTACAGAAGGAAGGTTGAAGCTACTTATACTTTATGTATCCTGATTGAAATTATGGTAATTTTCTTGAGCCTGTTTTGCTTCTTAGCAAATATGATGTCATGTCCTAATAGAAGAAGAAATAGTCTGGTAATATTGCTAAGCAAAACTTCAGTTACTTGATCTCCATATTAAGCAAAACAGTGAAACAACAAATAAACAAGGATGTTAGAGAAGTTGTTAGATTTATTGTGGAAATGGACAGGGCACAGGTTGTTGCAGTGAAAGAACAATGCAGCATACCTATGCGATATGTCAAAGAAAGAACATTGCAACAGAGGCTTTGCTCTTTAATTAATGTTAGAACAACTTGAGAAGTTCTGTTTGGCATTTTGAAAGAGCAATTGGAAAAGTTCTCCTTTAGTGTTGTTAACATTTTTGGCTGCTCATTTGATGGTCTTACAAGTTTAAGTGGAGTACAGGCTCACATCAAAACAATGTCGTGCAATTCTGTATACATGTGATGCAATGCTCATGTTCTTAATTTGGTGATTACTGATGTCACACAGTGTGCCAGTGAAATAATTATTTGGACTTAAAAAACAGCTGTTGTTTAATTGGATTAAGGGCATACAAAGCTCTCCAGACTTAAGAAAATAGGTGATACTAAAAAGTAGAGCAAGCCAAGAGCTATGGAACCATAAATGGTTCCACAGTGGAACACCCAAAGTAATTGTGTACTGTTCTACTGTACTGTTGGCATACATTGCTGAACCCCCTAGATCTGACAGTAAAGCTGTCAGTGGGCCAAAAATCTGTTTTATTCTTGGACCTGTTTTGTAGACATGGCAAGTGGTGGAAATTGATGTTCAGGGATTCATTTTCAAACCTACTAACTACACAGGTGGAATAATTTGTCACAAAGGCAAGCTGTACTCTTCTGGAGCATTCTGTTAAAAAATGCATTGTCACTAGCTAAACATCTTTCTAATTCCTTTAAATGGTCTCAACACTAGGTTTATATTTAGTCATTAAACAGGCAACAACCAACCTGAAAGAAAAATTCTCAAATAAATGGTAAGATCAAACAGCGACATTCCAAAAGAAGCTTTGCGAACCGTGACACAGTAGATGTCACAGTTGTGAATTTACCAGACCCATGTTAGGGATATGTGGAGTAAGATGTAAGTGGACATGTGCTTGTTTATATCAGATTACCCCTGATCTGTCATGATCACATCTGCCAAAACAGAACTCTGTTTTCTGGACCTAGATTGAGTTGGGAATAATTGGATATAAACAAATGCATGTCAGTTTAGATCCGGCTGTCCATAGATTAACATGAGGCTTCCAATCAAATTCACCTGAAAAACTGATAGGATGAATACCTACATCTTAAAGATATTATGAAGTGGTTAAAGGTTGACATTTTAGCTGAAAATGTTGTGCATGCAGTTAAAAAGCACAATAACTCTCTAAACATTGCTAAACTCTACATACAGAAACCATTGTCAAATCTTAAGGACTGGGTAATTAGATGATTTCAGCTCTTTACCGCTGGTCATTAACTATATGATACTTTGCAACACTTGCCTGATGACTGGGTAATACAATGATTTTAGCTCTGTACCATTGGTCTTCATCCTTATCATATCATACTAGCAACATTTGCTTGACTAACTACTGTGTATGTAATTTCCTGTCATCGGTTTCTTCGCTTGTATCTTGTTCACTGATTTCTACATTATGGAAATCTGATGGATAAATTGTCTGAAAATATTTGCCCAGTTGTGGTATAAATACATTTCAAAGTATAATTATTTTTTGTTAACATCAGAAATAAAGGCAATTTTGTTGGATAAAGACTGTGGATGTGTCATATTGGAAAATTGGACGGTTTAGCGGGGTTGGGCCACAGATCCAACTTTCTCTAGTGGTCCCAATCCATCCCTGCAGAAAATGGAGGCTGAACAGAACCCAAGTTAAATGAATATACTGGTTAAAGTGACATTAGGGCAAAGGTCCCCCCCCCCCACAGTGCTAATGTAAGGACTTACCTTAAATGATGTCTCTTAATCCGATCATCTTCTTCTTTCCTGTAGTTTTTAGCTGTCCCTCCAGCGCTGGTGCAGGTCTCTGATCCAGCGCTGACTCCTTTGTCCTCCTCTTCTCAGATGTCCCAAGGAGTCTGTGCAGGTGCACGCTGCTCCATTTACTTACCTTGTGTCTCTCCTCATCTGCCGGCCGAACATCTGAACTGCGCATGCGCCCGCCCCAAGATCCTTTGCGGACGCCCAAGAAATTTTCAGATGTTCGGACAGGAGCGCGCAGCGGAGACACAGGTAAGTATTAACCCTTTCCAAAAGTTTGAAAAAAAAATATTCTGCATTTATCTACTGCTTGCTAGTAGTAGATATATGCAAAAAAAGTGAGGGTTTAATAACCCTTTAAGTCTGGGGCACTCCATCCTGGATCATGTGTATCACAAAGCTCTACAGCAACAAAACATGGTAATGTGCAATGTGGATGGCAGACCCATTTTAATGACAGTAAGTCATTTTAATGACACTTATAAGGTGCAGGTCTCTGATCCAGCGCTGACTCCTTTGTCCTCCTCTTCTCAGATGTCCCAAGGAGTCTGTGCAGGTGCACGCTGCTCCATTTACTTACCTTGTGTCTCTCCTCATCTGCCGGCCGAACATCTGAACTGCGCATGCGCCCGCCCCAAGATCCTTTGCGGACGCCCAAGAAATTTTCAGATGTTCGGACAGGAGCGCGCAGCGGAGACACAGGTAAGTATTAACCCTTTCCAAAAGTTTGAAAAAAAAATATTCTGCATTTATCTACTGCTTGCTAGTAGTAGATATATGCAAAAAAAGTGAGGGTTTAATAACCCTTTAAGTCTGGGGCACTCCATCCTGGATCATGTGTATCACAAAGCTCTACAGCAACAAAACATGGTAATGTGCAATGTGGATGGCAGACCCATTTTAATGACAGTAAGTCATTTTAATGACAGTTAGACAGGTAAGTATTAACCCTTTGAAAACCTTTTTTTTTCAAATCGTTTTGCATATATCTACTGCATGCTAGCAGTAGATATATGCAAAAACAAATAAGGGTTTAATAAACCTTTAAACCAATACAATAAATTACAGTATAACAGAGTTGTCCTTCTTTGGATTTAGTTATACCAACAATCTTAACAAAATGCCAAACCACATCAAGTTCTGACCTCCAGCTTTGCCATCCAGGTATATGATCATGTTTCATGGTGCTCTAGCCTCAGGACTAGTTTCATAACTGAACACTGTTGAGCCAGCTGTAATTGTTTGTGTTTTGCTGTATGATAAGGTTAATGTGAAGACAGTGCAGCAATGTAACACATTGTCTTTCTCAATCCCTTTCATGAGGCACCCGATCAAGTTATTCAGATTTCCCTTAATTCCATTCTTTCAATACGTCTATACTGCAGTAAATTAAAATGAAATGTAATGGTGTGAGTAGTAGTGTGAACAGACAGTACTTCATATATCCAAGCAGTTGTCATATGTTATTACTCTTTAACAAGGAAATGTGGATGCTTGATTATTCCTGTACATTCTTACGTGGCCTGAAACCTGCTTTTAACACTAGTGAAGATTTTTTAGTTAATATTTCCTGGAGCAGAAGACCGGAGACTGACTTGAACTTGTTCTTTGCTAAATACATTTGTACATCAGAATAATGAGTTCACAAGGCACAAAAAATTTGTAGTTTTCAATTCAATAGGTGGACAAGGTTTATGCTTTGACTGTTTCTTTGTTCTTTAATAGACCAATTTCACATGCTGTCAGTTATGACTGATTGCTACTGAGCTCTACATTATAGAAAAAGGATATGTATACACATCCATTCTCTACTGTTCCTGGAGAGCTTGCTGCATTGCCAAGGCGGTTTACATTTTCATTTTCTTGTGTTGAGTTTCTCCTGCTTGAATTAGAAGGAAAAACAGAAACTGTTAAAATGTAAACTTTGAAGACCTAATTTAAAACATTTAAAAAGCACCATAATGACTGTCAATATATGGAACATATATAAGCTGATCAAACAAGGAATTTCACAGATCAACTTTGATGTGTAAATTGCTGTAAACTATAGCAACAGGACTGCAGTTTCATGACGTCAAATTAAAAAAATATATATTTGGATGGTTGTTTCTTGCCTTAATGAAAAGCAGTCGACATCATTAGAAGAACTACACTACAAGAAAGTCCCAGTCTGCTACTTAAATTTACTTTAAACTGCCATAACAATTTTGGATGTGAACTACAAAACTATTACATTAACTTACATTTCTGTTTTTTTAATCACTTTAACTCCCAAAGTATAATAACAACACTTTTCTGTTTTCCCTGGAATCTATACTTTATTTATTTATCAAATATATTTAGACTATGAAAAGGCCCTTTAGCACCCGCAAGTCATCCTTTCTACTTAGATACATTTACAAAGAAATCACTGACATCTACTATGTCAACATTGGCTACTGTAAAGGTGTCCATACACTGATTTGCAGCCAGCAGAGGCCAGTATAGGCCTAATTCGCTAAATATGGAGCAAGGAGGATCTGCTGACTTATTTGAAATGTCCAAATCTCAATCTAAATTGCTTTAAATTTGATATTTCAATACGCTGATTGTCTTATAACCTATTGACTTGAAGTATATTTGAGACACTGGTGCTTATATCTCTTAAAGGAGGTCTCGCCTCTGCAACCTACTACCACCATAGGATATTGAGAGTATATTTATAAAGCAGTGAATGTGATTTTCACCAAGCATTTAATGGTAGTGCATAGATTTTTTTTAACACACACACACCAGTAAGATGCAGTGAATGTTTTGTGAATGTCAGATGCAAGCAAGGCAGGGGATGGGGGTAGAATGTGTGGTGGTGATAGTGGGGGCTGACCTGCATGTGAGATCATATGGAGGTTGAGGGTCAGATGCAGTGGTGAGGGATGAGTGATGGTGCCAGTGGGGCATGCAGGTGTGCTCCAAATGTGGTGGGAGGGGATATTAGTGCAGTGGTGGCTACAAAATTGCCCATTGGTGCAGTGTTAGCAAGAGAAGTGCATGTCAGTGCAGTGGTAACGAGAGAAGGAGTGAGCATTTGTGAAAGAAGAAGTGGCACTAAATGCCATTACTGTGCATACACTGTAGAGGCGCCGTTCTAACAAGGACCTGAGTTCCAAAGCTGCAACTGCACTGCGCATGTGTGGCACCATTTTGTATAAGCCTGGTAGGCATGGTCAGCACAGTGGTGAGAGGAGGGGTGCCGGCACAGTGGTGAGAGGAGGGGTGCGGGCAAAGTGGTGGGAGGAGGCAGAGGAGAGATGTGAGGGGAAATGGGGAAGGATAACAGAAATATAATGGACACAGCCAGCAATGGGAGATGTGGTAGATGCAGTGTAGGAAATAGGAGGGGAGTGGGAGAAGGCAGTCAGCCAGGAGTATGGTGTTAGAGCAGGAACAGTAGAGGTGCAGATGCAGTGTTTAATTAGTCCCATCCTTCCGATGCTTCCATGTTCTGCAACGCTGAGATGAATATGGCAAAGAGATCATGCACATGTACTGCCACTACCATACATGCATGGTATCTCACGCCATATTTTAATTGCCATTACAATTTAGTGGTGGTACTGCTCATGTACTAAATACCACTGCCAGTTAACAAAAAGGTGGCAAGATGTACACCATATTCATCTTGCCACCATATTCATCTCAGATTTGCAGAATACAGAAGCATCAGGAGGGTGGGAGTAACTATGCACTGCAAAAGCGTGGCCATATATGCAAATTGCTGCATTTGCATTGGACAGGCTGTTTGAGGGGAGCCATGCAAGTTCATGTACAGGCGTTCCAGTACATGTACTTTGCACGCATTCGTAAAATGCCATCCTGCATTCCTAAGCGCAGTATAAAGTAGCAGACACCATATTGGACTTTATAGGATCTAGTTTTAGATAGAGTGGAGAGGAATTATAACTCTTGAAACTGAAGGAAAATCTGCGGCAGGGACACAGACAGAAATAAAAATATGAAAGAGGTTATAGCCTTACCTTACTCTAAAAAAAAAGCATTTCAGTTTCTGTCTGTGTTGCTTTTGGAGTTCTCCTCACTTCCGGTCTAATAATAAGGTGTCAACAGCACAAAAAGTGAGGTACCTCTCTCTAACGGAGCCTAGCACAGCAGTAAAAAAAATCCCGACAGGATTACTAACCCTTCTCCACTCTATCCAAATCCAAGAAAAAAAGTTTTGGCTGGACATACACTTTAAGTAAACAACTTGCCTTTTTTATTGAACTTACCCCAAACTAGATCATTCAGAGTATCTCCAGCAATATACGCCAATGCTGCCAGTATATTACTGCTTAATAAAAATATTATAAAACCAAATGGATTTAATAATCCTAGGAAAGGGTAAACCCAGTTGCCATCAGCAATGTAGATCCACAGAACCCTACAAATGAGAAAAATAGAAAATAAAGTAATATTAAAACCAACAGTCTTTTTTAAAGTAAGAAAACACAAATATAAACTGGGAACTGTTACAGAGATGGAAGAATGTGATTCCTTATAAAGGCTACAGATAAAGGTTAAGGTTAAGCCACTTACAAAAACCCATTCCATCTAAGAAGACTAGTGTTTGTTTTCTAAAATGCCCTTCCCATGTTATTGTTTTGCTTTTTTACTAGCTTCAATTCCTATTCAAGAATTGTCTCCTGCCGAACTGTCTGCAGAGTAGTGGAACAGGCACTAGTCTGGGGGAGGGATTCAGGAAGACAAGCTCCACCCACACAGTAACAACCACCCCCATGAGAGTTGGTGGTATGTCATTAGTTGTATATTTCCAACTCACAGGGGCTTCTGCTTGCTGACCTCTCCAACATTACTCTCCATGGGCTGCCTATAGGGGTAAATAGGGGAAAGTGAATCTCAATACGAATTTTTGGAATTTACAGATACGGCATACTCTACATTTTACAACATAACTGGGCATCAGATATATCAGTACAACTTTACTAGGAAGAAGACAGATCAATCGAAAATTAATTTGGAATGTAAAAAGTTATGGTTTAGGGCAGGCCTCAAAATTTCCTCTCGCCCCCTCGCAAATGGTGAGTGAAAATTGCGGGGGGGGGGGCGAGTGGAATGTCAGCGACACTGGCGGGACCAGGGATGGGACACTACCGCCGTGGCGATCGCTCGCTCGCTTCTGTTCTCTCTTCTCTTTCTCGGCTGCTGCAGCTATAGAGCGGCCGAGAAGGAGAAGAGAGAATAGAAGCGAACACTTGCCGTGGCGGTAGTGCTCCATTCAGAGCCGTATCTAGCTCTCTGCGCTCCCTCTTCTCTCCACCAGGCCGCTCTGAAGCTGCAGCGGCCAGGAGAGAGAGGGAACGCTGTTATGTGTGATGGCCGCCGCATCTCTGAGTGCTCACCTCGTGGAGTTGAAGCGGCATCGGCCGGGAGAAGAGAGAGGGATCGCTCAGCGGTGTGATCAGAGCATTCTTAAAGATGCCCCCCTCCCAGTCCACATCTTTTGGATGTTATTTATCTGAGTTGCCCCACTCAGTATGCCCCTCGCTTGCAGCCATATTGAGTGGGGCACTCATATAAATAACGTGCTGGATTAGTCTGACCCAGGGATGGACTAGGCCCAGGGGCAGGGTGGCAATTGCCCCCCGGGCCTCTCTGATATCTTTGCAAACGCCCCCCAGCGCCGCAAGCACTTAATCTCTCCCCCCACTTGGCCGCTGCAGCAGAGAGATTAAATGCTTACGGCGGCAGTGGGGGGTGTTTGCAAAGGTATCAGAGAGGCTTGGGGGGCAATTGCCACCCTGCCCCTGGGCCCAGTCCGCCCCTGGTCAGACTAATCCAGCACGTTATTAATTTTAGTGCCCCACTCAATATGACCGCAAGCAACGGGTATACTGAGTGGGGCAACTCAGATTAATAACGTCCGAAAGATGTGGACTGGGAGGGAGGCCTCTTTAAGACTGCTCTGACTTTAAGACTGCTCTGACTTTAAGACTGCGGCGGCGGGGAGAAGCGAACAAGAAGCTCCCCTGCCATTGTCTGTGCTCTCTTCCATTGGGCTCCTTGGCGGCCACAGCAGTTTCCTCCGCCCACCTCAGCTGCCATTGGTGGGAGAGAAAGACTGCCGAACCGCAGTTGGCCGGCTTCTGCTGCGCAGGAGAGAGAGCACCTGGAGCCGGCTGGACGTAAAGGAAACCTCGCTGCTCCCCCACCATCACCAGGAGAAGAAGAGTTCAAAGCAACTGTAAGTCCCTGTACTTTCTTTGTGACCTCTGCATGCGTTACATACTGACCGCTGACCTCTGTACTGTGTGCTGATCTCTGTACTGTGTACTGACCTCTGTACTGTGCGTCACACCCTGATCTCTGTACTGTGCATCACACCCTGACCTCTGTACTGCGCATCACATTGCTGACCTCTGCACTGCGCGTCACATTGCTGACTTCTGCACTGCGCGTCACATTGCTGACCTCTGCACTGCGCGTCACATTGCTGGCCTCTGCACTGCGCGTCACATTGCTGGCTTCTGCACTGCGTGTCACACAGCTGGCATCTGTATTCTGCATTGCACCACTGACTTCTGTACTGTGCGTTGTTACTGATCTTTATACTCTGCGTCACACCGCTGACCTGGCGGAGTTAAGGCCGTTTCAGGGTAGGGGTTAGGTGGGGCAACTGGTGGCGAGTAACTTTTAAGGCCTGGCTAGTAGCTTAGGACTTGAAATTTTGAGCCCTGGTTTAGGGTATATAAATGTAAACTTCTAACACTGGGAAGCTTATTTGCAGAGTTGGCCCCATTTGCGACATAGTGACAAATGAGCAAAAATTTTGGTCAGAAAATGCGCAAAGTTTGCAGCTCACACTGCTGCGTGAGCTTCTTTGCCACGCTGTGTGAATGGGGCCTAGATCTAATACTTTTATAAGTACAGTGACATAAACTTTATCTTTCTTTATTGTCCAATATATATTGTATATACATTTCTAAATACTAACTAGTAGCTGTTTGCATCATATTGTTTACAAGCGATTTAGTTATTATCATTAAATTATACCCAGAGTTTAATATGTGCAACGTGAAAGCTGTGTTCCAGTAAATTTAATTTACATGTATAATCATAAGGGACACACAAGTAAAAAGAGCGGCGGACTTGTCTGTAATCTTTGGTTTATTGACTTCTCTTAGTCATCCATAATTCAGGGAAAACCTGCAGAGAGCTCCCATGTGGATTCTTTAATACACTCAATGCTGCTTTGTCTTGCTGTTTTGCTAAATATAAATATCATGCTAAAGTTAAAGTAACAATAAAATGCAATCTAGCAAAACAATAGTAATAGCCATTATTTTATTTAGGTATAATATTGGTTAAAAATCAGACCAGATCACTTTTTTTTTTAGTAAAGTTTAGAAGTTCCTGCTCAAAGCCACATTTAGATGCGTTTAGCCTCATTTAAGACCTATTCACACCTATGCGTCACCTATGCTATAACAGCACAGTGTTTAAAATGAAACATGAAGTGTACAACACAGCATACAGAATGAGACAGTGTTGAATAGGGAAAGTACAGTATAGTGTACAGAATGAGGCAATGAGAAATAGAAAATTAACAGTGCAAGGTACAGAATGAGTCACTGAGGAATAAGTAATGCATAGCACTGCATACAGAATGGGATGGTGTGAAATATAAAATGTACAGCACCATGAACAGAATGGGTCCACGTGGAACATAAAATATATCGCATAGAGTATAGAATGGGGCAATGCAAGGTACGAAATGTACAGCACAGCACATACAAAAGGGGTGGTGTGGAATGTAAAATGTACATCGCAGCATACAAAATGTGCCATCATCATCATATAAAATTTACAGCACAGAGCACAGAATTTGGCAGTTTGAAATAAGGAATTTATTGCATGGCATACCGAGTGAATGCAAAAAACAGATCATACAGCATAGGGTACTGAATGAGGCAGTGTGGAATATAACATGTACAACAAGGTGTATGGAATGAACCAGTGCGGAATAGGCAATATACTGTATAGCATGACACACAAAAGGAGGCAATGCAGTATAGGGAATGTATAGCATGGCACATGGAATGAGAAGATGCAGAATAGGAAACAAACAGCATGGCACAATGAATGAGGTGGTGCAGAATAGGGATTCTATAGCATGGCATACAGAATGAGGTGGTGTGGAATAGTACAGCATGGCATATAGTGTAAGGTGGTAAGTGACAGGGAATGTACAGCATGGCATATGAGGCATCACAGACCAGGGATTGTATATCAGAGTGAGACAGTGCAGAGTTAAAGAGGAAGTAAAGTTTTCTTGGTAAAAATTGCTTTACTAGAGATAAGACTGTCAAGTCTTATTCAGAAGTCTCTTCTGCCAAAAAAAAGCTTCTACCTGCCAAATTCAGATAGAAACTAACTCAATAATCTCAAAAAGAAACTACTGGAGTTGTGGTTCTGACAGCAAATTTGGGAATGTCTGCCTATCTTGGCAGGTCCAGCTCAGAATAAAATGTGAACTTTCTGGGCTACAAATAGAGATAATCAAGTTATTTCTCATAATGGAAAATGAACTTAAATGCCACTTTGCATGCATTCACAAAATTGTCAGTGGCTCTAAGTGAAATATATCATTAATGAAATATTAGTCAGTACAGATAAAGTGAAAGTTTTAAAAATCATTTTATCTGAACTCTCAAAGGAAAGGAAATCATGTTAGTATTCTGTATTCTTTCTACTTGCCAGCTTAGATATGCTACTGAGCAAATTCCCAAGAGAGTGAGTCCCTTTCGCTTTGGAGGATAGTGATGTGGAGATGTTACAATTTCCAAGACAGCAATAGGGAACACAGCTGTGTGCTGGAAAACAAACAAAATCACATTTGTATTGCATCAGATGGATTGTTATTCAATTTGATATTTTAAAATATACAATAAAAATATACTATTTGTTGCTCACTATTCAAATGGGATCCTAAAATAAATGCATTATAAAGATGGTCTGCAGAAAATTATAACACTGATATGCAAATGTTGAATTTAATGAGATTCTTTTAGCATACATTTGTAGGAACATGAAAGATGAAGCTGTATTTCTAGAAATTGTGTAATGGGAATACTAAGATGCATTGAGGTTAATGTTACATGTTAAAATAACAGAAGGAGTAGAAATTAAAGTGGACCTTTATAATTTTTACTTTAAAGCCCAACTCTAAGCAAGACTTTCTACTTAGTTTGGATAGAGAAGGAAATGAATAGATACTGTTAGGACTTCGCAACTCTATCTAAAATTTAAAACCTGCATCTTCAGAACCGCTAAAGCTTCAGATGTACAACTTGCAAAAATCTATCCAATAAGGACACAATCAAAGCTTAAAACAAATTCTAGTAGAGTAGGAAATGGTTAGACCCTCTACCATGTTTTTATTGAGGCCCACACTTTCCTGCCTCAGTGACAATCGCAACCCCTTTCTCTCCTATTTCATGTATGGACATCACATGAATAAAAAGGGAGGTAAAAAAAAACCCAGGGTCACAGACAAAGATAAAACCTGACAGATATGTTAGGACTTCGCAACTCTATCTAAAATTTAAAACCTGCATCTTCAGAACCGCTAAAGCTTCAGATGTACAACTTGCTGTGTGATCTTATGCTTTGCTCTGTTGCCACATGAGCTAATTGTAGCGCTATTGGTCACATGGTTTGGCAGCCATTTTGGATTGTGCAATATTGTGTTAACAACTTAAACTCTGAAACCATTGATCAGAATAACTCCAAACTTTGCACATATGTCCAGGGCGACCTCTTCTGCCACGGTTGTAGAAATAGGCCCGATCCCACAATCAAAATGGCCGCTGCAAGCCAATGATCTTTAGGTAGTGTTATTATTGTTATGGCCTTTTTTTCAAAAGCCTGTTATAAGCGCACTGTTACTCACAAACTGATGCAACTTGGACCAATGGTACAGCTCTATGCTATGACTAAACCTCTGCAACATAAAGGTCATAGGTCACTTTGCCCTGCAGCCATCTTGTTTTAGGTGATTATATTCAGCTCCATATTCAAACATCCATTTCTCAGAAACTGGTAAAGCTACAGATCTACAAATTGCTGTGTATAGTCATGATATGATCTGCATTCACAACTGATCATTACAAGTCAATTGGCCACATGTTTCGGCGGCCATATTGAATTGTGTCAAATTCAACAAATATTTCTATTATTTTTATGCTATTTTGTCAAATGGTAATTATTGCCACACCGTTATGTAAAAACTCATGAAATTTGGAACAATGGTAGAGAACGGTGCTGTGTTCAAACCTCTGAAACATTAAGGTCATAGGTCACATGCTCTGGTGGCCATCTTGGTTTAAGCAAACCTATTTTTGACAATTTTCAAACATCTGTTTTTTCATAACCGCTGAGGATACAGATATACAAATTCCTACATAAAGATATGAATAGCTCTGCAGTGACATATGTTTATTAGAAGTCATGTGACTACATGGTTTGGCAGCCATTTTGGACTGTGCAATATTCTGTCAACAACTTAAACTCTGAAACCATGTATCAGAATAACACAAAACTTTCCACATATATCCAGGGCGACCTCTGCTACCACGGTTGTAAAACCAGGCCCGTTCCCAAAATCAATATGGCCGCCACAAGCCAATCACTTTTTGACATTGCCTCCAATTGCATAAATTTGCATTTATATCACTAGTGAAGTATGTTAAACTTGTTATACATATGATAACTCAACATCATAACTGCCAAATACAATATGGCTCCAGAGGTCACCAAGGTCGGTGGCCATTTTGAATTTTTTAAATATATATATATATAATTCATGAAATCGTCTCCTACTGTTTCTCTCTCTAACTAAAATATCTTCTCATGTGCTATAACCGGCTCTACTGCTTGGCCACCTTTATTGCTGCTTCCCAGTCTTCTAAAAGTGGCCATTTTAACTAGGGGCAGATTACTAGATCTCACTTTACTTTCTGGAACTCTGGCACATGTGACTAGGATATGTGACCATGCACATGATCTCAGTGGAGGAAAATGCCTTTCCCTGAGATCTCATGTGATTACAGATGAAATTTCCCAGCAATGCTCTGCTGATGTAACCTTCCCAGGATGCAACACTTTGGCACATTACATCATTTGTTCCAAAACACAACCAGGAAGTAGATAAACTCTATTTGTACGTAAATGAAAAACATATTTGTTTAAGTAATAAATGTAAGATGATTTAAAATCAGCATGCAGAGCTGCATGCTGATGTGAATTTTAGTGAAAGGGGGTAAAGGTCCACTTTAACCACAAGTGGTTTGGTATTAAAGCTGTCTTAGGATCTTAAGTCACCCTTCCATTAAAGCATACACTGAAAACTGGCACAAGAGTGGTGAAAGGAGGCACCACAAGGTGGCAAAACCTACAACTGCATCACATTTCTTCTTCTGTGCTCCTTCACCGAGTCTTGAAAACTGTACGAGTCTTGAAACCTGTGAAAAAGGTCATACGCAAATCCAATCTTTGCTTAAAATTGGTGCCGCATTGTGTTTCCCACTTCCAATATTGCAGTGCATAGACTTTATAATGGATCACAGAATGGAGGTGTCTGCACTGTGTTATGAGAAGCAGTATATGAGGTGGGTGAGTCTCCTTTCTAAAGCTTCTATTGTGCAGCCCCCTCTCTACCCAATGTTTATCAAACCAGTATTTTTAGGATAAGATTCACTAAAATGAAATTTAGTGCACAAGTGATGTGTAATACAATAGTGCAATGTAATACCCAATTTTTGGGTAAAATATAAAAGATGGGGTCACTTCAGGTAAATAGATACCAAACATGTCAAGCTTTAAAATTGTGTGCACTTGTGAAACTACAATGACCAGAATTTCCCATAGGTGAAGCTTTAGACTCTTATACTGCTCATCAGTTTATTGTTAACAGTGACTGATGGCCCTAGAATTATTGCTCTCACTCTGACCTTCATGGCAATATGTAACATGTATGGTGACATTTTTGTTTTTGCACATAGGCGCATCCAATGTGTTTGTGTTGTATGTGCGGACATGTGGGGGGAGGGGGACTTTAAAAACATTTTTTTTTTAATTTTACTTTTTTTGTTATGTTACTTTCATTTATTTTAATTAAACTAACAAGCCCCATATGTAATAGCAAATAGAATGTGACAGGTCCTCTTTATGGAGACAACAGGGGTCTTTCAGACCCATTATGTCACCTAGGACCCCAAAGAAGCTGATGAAGCAGAGATCTGCTTCCCCAGCTTCTTCTCCTGGCTCTAAGAGCCGGAGAATGTCCACAGTGACACTGGAAGTGATGTAATACCCATCACTTCTGGGTCCAGTGATCAGAGGAGAGATCAGCGGCCAGAAGCCTAGTGATCTCCCACCGATCTGTCAGGGGAGACCTGCCGTGCCGGTTCCAGGCCCACACGGGGGACAGCGGAGCCTGGGGAAGCCAGCGGCGGCAGCGGAGGGGGGGGGCCACACAGCGCCACTCGGTACAAACGATATGGCGGCTGCATAGACAGCTGATCGCTTGCACATAAACAGCAATCTCCTGCAGCTGTGTTCTTAGTATAACCACTTCAAGCGGATGACGTGTATTTACGTAAACCCGCATGAAGAGGTTAAACTCCAGGTATTCATTAGTATGCATACTTACATTGGTCCAGCTTGTCCCAATGTCTGTATGCATATGCCATATCTGATCAGTCTGGAAATCCTGTAAAGCAAATTGCCCTTTATTCTGAAAACATAGGGGTGCCCACTCTGCATAGCAGCCATTCAGAGAATGCCGCTATGCCGCTATGCAGCCGTAGACAGCCGAGTGGAGACCGACCTGAAGCGAAGTGAGCCGAACGCTGTTCGGCTATTCACTTCAGGCTGAAATCAGCCGTACATCGGGTGGCTTCGTGTGCTCAGCATGTTCGGCCGACCCGAAGTGCAGGAGGAGTTCGACTCAGCCGATCCAACATGTGGATCGGCTAAGCCGAACCTCCGGCAGGCTACTCGCTGCTGTTCGGTCTATTCTTATAGATGCCCAACAGCGGTGACTAAATAGCCAAATGACCTATGTGGGACCGAGCAGAACAGAAAATAGTTTAAAAAGTACAAAAAAATAAATAGAAAACGATTGTGCGGAGCTAGCAGTGACTGTTTTCTATTGGCCGGAGGTTCTGCTGCCGTCAAAAAATAAATAAAAAAATGTTTGCTATAGGAATGCATTGCTAGATTCCTATTGGCTATTTCAATTTGCAATAGCCAATAGCAAACTAGCTATTGCACCCCCCTGATTGACAGCAGCAGTGGGCGGGTGCAATAGCTAGTTTGCTATTGCAAATTGAAATAGCCAATAGGAATCTAGCAATGCATTTCTATGGTGAAATTATTATTTTTTATTCTGACGGCAACCAACGGCTCCATGTCAGAATAAAAAATAAAAAAAGCAGGGAAAGTTTTACTCTGCTCGATCGAGCTGAGCGAACCTTCCTTGGAAAAATTGTTTCTCTCCTGGGTGGCCGGGAGCGGGACACTCCCAGAGCGCCCGGGAGAGTTTGCTGTCTGGAGATCAGTGTCCCTGGTTAGCTGGTAACCAGGGACGCTGATCTCTCTGCAAGTGGCCGGAGAGAGATGACGGCTGGCTCCGCCCAGCCGTCAGAAGCAGGCTGTCGGCCGGCCAATGGCCGGCCTTTCAGCCAGCTTCGGCTTTCAGAGCAGCTCAGTCGAGCCGAGGCATATGCCTTTGGCTCAACTGAGCCGCTTGGCCAACTTCGGGAGCTGTATGGGCTATAGTGAATAGCCCGTACAGCAGCCCTTCGGTTCTACTGAACCGAATGGGGTCCTGGGGCTGAAGCTAGCCGAGGATCGAAGCTAGATCCTTCGGCTGCTTCGTGAATAGATCCCAAGGTGTTCTGTGATTGTATTGGGGCAGTGTTATCTTTTAGTTTTTTAGGGTTTTTTGGATGCACTGTTTAGCAGTAACAATAATGGTCCCATCATATTTCATCCAACTGTAACTCCAAAGTCTTCTTAGTAGATATAGCATGCAGCAACCTGGACAAGAACAGACTGGGGTTGATTTACTAAAGGAATAGAGGCTGTCCCCTTTGCAATGTTAGTAAATAAGACAAACCTATGTTCAATACTCAATCATGTGAGAGGGAGATTTGAAAAAACAGTAGTTTTGCTAGGACATGATTTATTGATTAATGTGAACATATCTGCTAAGGTCAGTGAACTTTACTTTGTTAACTGAACAACCTCTATTCCTAAACACAACCAGATTCAATGGTAATCATTTTATAGTCTGGTGTCTTGAGGTGCTGGAATTTAAAGCCGTACTCCAGACAGAATAATTTCCATGCCACACTAGGCGTGTAAATTATCATTAGAATTATCATAGGTGTAGTGTACAGTGGCTGACTGGAAAGTAGAAAAAAATCTTACCTTCTAGATAATTGCAGGCTTTGTATTCTTTGCAAACCCTATTGCTCTTTTCTGACTGGAAAGTAGAAAAAATTCTCACCTTGCAGCCTAAGGCCCCCCTCCCCCCCCCGCACAAAATGCCCAGCTTCAGAGCACTGAAGAAAGATGGATGCTGAGCTGTACATCGCTCTGGTCGCATCATTCGCCCCCTCTTCCCTATCCTCCTTTCACAAAATGTCTTGTTTATTTTTATAAGACATTCTGTGATTGGAGGAGAGGAGGGAGTGGGGATGTGACATTATCTCTCCTCCTCTAATCACAGAATGTCTTGTATTCTTAAAAAAAAGAAGACATCTAGTAAGTGGAGGAGAGTGAAAAGGGGGCAACTGATGTACCCGGGGCAATGCATGTCTCCCTCTTTTCAGTGCCCGTAAGCTGGGCACTCTGTGCAGGGCACAGCACGTTGCAAGATAAGCTTTTTATACTTTGCAGCCACCCTCCATATATAGCACCCAGCTTGTGAATTATATTTACACAACCAGAGATGTGCAAATTATCATTTTGCCCAGAGTGTGGCTTTAAGTGTGCATTCACTCATATACATGTGCTTTACCTTTTGTATTGTAATGTGCATTGCACACAGACATTGCTTGTGTTTTTTTGTGGGTGCTTCCAATAATTGCACATCCATGCATCAGAAGGGACATGACCCTCACTGCACCTCAACACATAGAACAGCAGACACCTTTGTATGGCAGTGTGTTGGGAAGGAAAGGGTGACATATACTACATTATTTGTTACAAAGACAGAGAGATCCCATAAAATGGATGAGCACACGTGTTGAAAAAACGCATTCATGATTGCCCCTTACAATTTCGCATAGGGACTTCTAAAGCTCAAAGACAGAAATTCTAAGTGCATATGACCTGATATAGTTTTTTTGCTTAACTACATGTCTCACTTTATTCATAAAGGAAGTCGATTAAATACAATACACCTCAATACACCTGGTTAGGCTGTGCCACAAGAGCTGAAAAGGAGCCTCATAGATTATTTCAATAAATGTTACTTTATTAAGGGACTGCAGTGGTCTATATATTAGTGATTTTCCTCTCTCTTTCTTGGTTATGTAAGGTCTTATTAATGTTTGCCTTATCACATCAGCACAGTAGCACTTATTAAGTTGAATAGATTTTTCTGAATGTCACAATATGGAGATATAGCTGTATCAAATGCAGCCCCACTTGTCTGAGTAATAGATATTTATTTAAAAGATAGACACAAGCACTCTCCATTAAATTGTGAATCCTGAAAGTGTGGCACATTTTATCTAATGTGGAAGAATTGAATAGATTGAAGTGAATATGCTATGCACATTTACTTGAAGTGTCTACACTGTAAATAACCTTCATTATTTGTCTGTTAAAATAAATTCAGTAGGAGACATTTACAAAAGTCAAAGCCTTTGCACGCTTTAACAAATGCACAAACAAACAAAAAAAAAATCATAGTTTATAGATACAGCTCATGTATTCGCAGTTTGTATATTGTACGTAAATAGGTTGCACTGTAAGTGATTAAAGTGAGCTGGTTACAGGCAGTGGCATAACAATCGCCGTAGCGACCCAGGCGGCCGCTATGGGGCTGGGCACAGGGGGGCCCGGCCAGGGCATCCCTCTGATGCCGTACGGGCCGCCTGGGTCGCTATGGCATATCAGGGCGCTGGCTGTCAAGAGTAAAGCGCCGCTGTTAAATCACTGACAATCTGTCAGTGTTGTGTGCAGCGGCTCGTTCTTCCTCACATTCGCTGCTGAGCTGTGTCAGTGACAGCCAGCAGCTGCTGCAGAAGAGACTGGACCTGGCGAGTTACAGGTATACAAAAATAGGTAAATGCCAGTGGTAAAGCTACTGGGGGCCAAGTGCAAATTGTGGACCAGGACCCTGTTACTATGCACCCATCCTATCTTATCATTCCCACTGTCTCCACAATGACACTTCTAAATATATTTATAAATATACAGTTAATTTCCTCTAGGGACATATTTATAAAGCGGTGAATGAACCATTCATCAAACATTCACCAGTTTCCATGTAATTTAAAATGCATGCTGTAGGAAGATATACTTGCAGTGAATAATTAGTTAACATCACATTCACTGCTTTATAAATATGCCCCTTAGACCTCATTTATAGATATATATTATTTGGATCAGTGTTTTGAGAACCCCTCTTTAGGTTTGGTAGTAAGAGGTTCATGCTACAGTGCATAAATGTTGCTAGATCCAGACACCAGGGGAACTCTTCCTGGATCACCTGCATGGAACCCCAGGTCTAGTGAGACCTAACAAAGTATTTACCCTTCACTGGGAGAGTGACTCTGTTGTATTCAGGCAGCACTTGGTGGAAGGATATTCACTGCTCCCCGACCATCAATGCACACAGGACTGGCCACCAATAATAGGGCACACAGACTGACCACCAATAAAAGGGCACATAGGACTGACCACCAATAAGGGGGCTCACAGGACTGACCACCAACAGAGACACATACCTCTGACCACAAATGGGCACACATGCAGGCTGACCAACAACACCTAATTTGCATGTTACATACGGTAATTCTCACTCCTGTATTGTGAGGCTACAGTATGTTGAAAGTTACATAGTCCTGACCAAAGCGTGCATTGTCTCAACAGTTGCTGGTTTTAAATAAGTGATTATTTAAAACAAGGTTAAAGTGTTAGCTTCTCTGACTATAATCTATGTGCAAAAAGGGCATAAGTAATGAAAGGGATTCATTTTTCAAAAATCTTCCTTCGTGTCCTTTGTGCTGAAATGTATGTGTTATTAAATTAAAAGTTATGTGTGATTGCATGCACTGCATCATTTGTGTGCAGAGCATACAACATATATGGGGTCTATTCACTAAGCTGCCATGACAGCTAGCTCCGCCCAACAGTTTTCTATTGGCTGGTGGTTCTGCTGCCGTAAAAACCTTTTTGATCTGAGATTACTTCAAATTGGAATTCCCATAAGTTTTCAAGGAACTTTTCTGCACTATTGAGAAGAAATGGCAGGAAATATACAACAAGGTGGTGTGGGAGTTCTTGAAGGTGCTGAAACCCTTTTGCTCCCTTGAAGGAGATAGTTTTACTACCTACGGCTTTCAGCCTTGTTATAAGGAGTTCAAGTATAGACACCACATACTCTTATGGACAAGGCCATGCTGGGGTGTCCAGGTGCTGAAGGCTTGCACTACCATCTGCATTGTAGGCATCCCTGTAGTGGGTGGATTTGCCTGATCCCTGTTATTATGTGTAAATCAATTATATTGAATTGTTGTAACTTGTAATTGACTGTTTTGACTGTCTTATGGCAAGATTATTGTTCTATGTTAGAAATCTGTTTTAAGTATTTTGTGCCCTGTATATACCATGAAATGTATATCCATTGTTCCAACTTGTTATGGAGTTCCATATGTTTTTTTTGTTTTTGTACTGCTGTTACATCTATTGCACAGTGATCTGGGCCTGAGGTCAAGCATGGCACAAGGGCGTGCTTTAGAAAAGGGGTGTGGAAATGAAAGAGAGTTGGGATGTGTGGGGCGTGAAAGAATTATGGATCCTTATCAATTCAGGTCTCAGAATACAGTGTGAGCAGCTCTATTTGCTTCTTCCTGGGATACTTAGGGTGTCAGTGTGTAGGGATAAATGATGATCCCTGTTGAATCACATTTTCAGGCTCCATTTTGTCAGTGTAATATTATGCCTAATGAAACATATTATGGAATGTATCTCATAAGTAAGACTGTTTAGTAAATATGGTATAAGATAAGGCACACTACCAGAAGTAAATGATATGACATCTAAAATGACAGGTTAAAGATATTCCACTATACGATCATATTCTATATGTATATTATATTAAAGAGAAACATACATTCTATTAAATACAGTTAGAGACTTTAAAACATTTCATATACACTTAAACACATGGTTTGTCACTTGTTCATGAGACAAAGTTGCAAGTTACTCTTTTTAGTAGGGTGTTGGCTGTTATCTTAAAGTCAATGGAGAAATTGCCATTCTAGGAGTTTTTAGTTTATCTAAACACAGACACTTGCTATGTACACGTGAGGAACAAATAATGCTGAATAAGGATTTTGAATTCTGTTAAACTGAAACAATGATATAAGCTTAATTCTTATCCTGATCTGTAGAGCTATAAAAACTGTGTGAACTAGAGTGGGGTTGGAATTGGCCTGACAAACTAAGGCCTTTCCCCACACGCGTGTGTCAAATAAACCTTTTAACCGATTTGGATCTACTCACAGACTGTTGCTGCTTTGCTCTTAAAATTCCCTATTCATCAGACAGGGCATAGAGGATTCCCACACTGTCCTGAAATCAGATACGGGTGAACTAGGTAAGCCACCCAAGGTCCGTGGAGGTTACTGTTGTTTTGGGCTGCATGGTCGTGCATAACCAGAGAGGCTCAGAGGTTGCAATATGGCAATGAGTGCCCTAGCTACGGGAAGAGGTGACCCAACCTCTTTGACCTTGTGCTGCAGTAGGGCAGTAGGCCCTCTGGTGCAGGATGATATTTGGTGTGTTCTGCCAGGGGGTACTGCATGCTCACAAACTCCTGCATGCATCAGACTAAGAAAACCCTTTGTCCAAAAATAAATACTGAAGGTGACAGTTCTTGTTTTATTTTTTTAACCACACCTGGGGAACATTTATAAAGGATTATTAAGTTGTTGGACTTTAGGATGGTGCTAAGTCCATTGAAGGGTCTGGTTTTCTTTGAGCAATATGTGGTAATTTAAAAGTAGTAATGGGCTGATGGAGTTTTGCTAATTGCTATATTATGTGAATACAACAATTTTGTAGCATTATTTACTGCAGTCCTTTCCTGGAGATCTATTTTATGTCTGCATACAGAGGGGAACAGCTTTCAGCTAATTGTACAGGATAGCAGAGTACTGTTTGAATACTAAGCACTGAACCGTGACCTGCACTCCTGAAAGAAACTTAGAGGAGGAACTGCTATAGATACCTATCACTTCTTTGAATATATATGATACCATATCTCCTAGCATATCTCCTAGCAACAAATCTACCTCACATGGCATATCACTAGAGACTAAGACTTCAAATAGTTCTCTGTACTCATGTGGAAGGTAACTCCCCTGAGGGATCTAAATCTTTCAACAGCTTCCCCATGTGAGAAAAGAGTTTCATTCTTTCCTGAAATACAAGATTGTTGTACTGTGTTATCCATTGATCCATGCAGAAAATTTGGAGCTTAAGTAACATCCTTTATTGGCTTATTTAAAGTGTATGTAAAGCCAACATATTTTTTCAGTTTTGGATAAAGTAGGGAATAGGTAATTCTCTTTCAGGTTTTTTTTGTTTGCCAATTCCCCATTAAAGAGATTTCAGCTTACTTCCTGTCCCCACAGCTGTTCTTCAAAGAGAACTGTGGGTTAAGTGTTTTTCCCCATAGTTCTCTTAAGGGTCACGGGAGGACATAAACTAGCGTCCTCCCGTGACCCAAACCGCTACAGCTCGTGGTATACTGAGACCGCCACAGCCGGGACGAATCCCGACATTACTGTAGAGATCCACCCAGCTGCGTGAGTGACAGCTAGCTCTGCCTATCTAGAGGCAGAGCCAGCTGTACCCACCCCCTCCCCTTCCGTTCCTCCAGTCAGCGCTGGAGTATGGAGCGGGGAGTGAGGAATCCTGTAGGGAGCCGTGAGTGACAGTCACGGCTCTCTGCAGGGAGATGATCGAGAAGTAAGCATGTGACGTTATGTGTTCGCTCACTTCCCGATCTATTGAGTCGACGTGTGACGATTTCATTGTCACACGTCGGCTCGAACTATGAGGCTGAGTGATTTTCACTCACCTCAAAGTTCTCCTTTAAGTCCAATGCTGCTCCAATGCACACATGCACTGTTGGCGACCACACTGTGGAGACAGTGGGAGGGGCATAGTTAACTATATGCACACTACACATATGCTACAGTTCTTGTGCCTACAAAATATACATACAGTCCAATCAGTGGAAGCCAAGCAGATATAACCTCAGTACAATCACTGTTTAAACTGAAACGATTCCATTACATATGCTTTTCTGCACACAGAATATAGATAGAGAGGTAGAGCTTTGTATGAGCCTGCGTTAAAGACGTTTGTTAAAATAGTTAGCTGGAGTTCAGATTTATTTTGTTAGTGTAGTCCATATAAATCTACTAGTCCATCTAATACTAACCTCTCTACATGGTGACAAGGCTGCTGTTCAAGGTTGGCTCTATTGCTGCAAAGGATGGAGTCACCCTAAGACAGGAAGTGTGTTACTGACTGAATCACTAGGTGAAAATAAAGGGGGGAAAAATGAACAAAATAAAACTAATGTAGACCCCACACTGAAGAATTGGAAAGCTGCAATATTGAATTTTTGCTTTTGGGTTTTGGTATTCTTAAGCTTATCTAGTCTTTGTAGAACAGTTTTGTAATTTTACCAATAATAAGAAATCATTACGAAATGTATATGTGTAGTATCATATGTTTACCACTGACAACCCTAGACAGTTGAATGCCTTAAAAGCGAAAAATGCCACTGCAAGAACAAGTACCTGGTTTTCTGTGACTAGCCCTAACTCCTTACATTATAGAGCATTAGTTGAACATCTACTCATTCCACTGTGATTCAATGTAAGATTTCCCTGGTAGGGAATGGGATAAAACAATTGCATGCTGCAAAGCTTTCTTCCAGCTTTCAACTAACTTACCACAGCGTGGTTCAGCCATAGTGGAATGACTTTATCCAGACCCTCAGGGTAGACCAACTGCCTGTCATATGTATACAACGCCCAGAAGGATAAAAACACAAACTGCAATCAAAAGAGAATACAGGGTGAGACCGACAGTTAATACTCTCAGCTTTCACAATATGAAACAATTTATGAGCTTTGAAAATGGGCAAAAGTGAGTGTTATTCAATGTCACATATTGGGCTAAAAATTAATAAAGAGTCAGTGCACAATTATTGATTGCTCCTGTGCAATTACAGTGCTATTACAGCCTCAAGAACATGAGTTTGCCAGAATCAATGTCGGATTAGGCTCAGCTAAAGATATATGGTACTGTGAACTGCATCTGCGAAACATCAGTGTATTATCAAATACCACAGAGTTTTATGTTATTATAAATGTATGAAGCCATAGTTCTTGTGTTTCTATGTTTGTCAATACATGTTTAGCATTACTGAGGTGACCTTTCATATCATTATATTTTATGGTAAGCCTTAGTCCACAAATATGTTTTAATAATATTTAGAAATAATTAAAAATACTCTCTCTCTCTCTCTCTCTCTCTCTCTCTCTCTCTCAAGGGAATATTTCTTTAATTATGGGGTCTTCTGAGAGTACTGTCTGTAGGTCTTTGATGATTTTGCGTATTACCTCTAGAGTGGGGTTGTAGGTAACTACAAGAGGGGTCCTGGTTGGGTTTTTCTTCTCTTTGTACTGTAGCAGTCTTTCCCGTGGTGTTCTTAGGGCAGAATTAATTTTTTTACAAATAGTCTTTTCAGAGCAAATAGCTTGGCTGTAGATGACACCCTGTTTAGTGTGATTAGGATGGAAGCTGGAATTATGGAGGTAGCTGTACCTGTCTGTGGGTTTTCTGTACACAGAAGAACTGAGTGAGCCATTGCCGACTGTTATGGCACAATCCAGAAAAAACACACTGTGTACTGAGAAATTCATTTTGAGTTTGATGGATGGATGGAATGCATTGAATGATTCATGGAAGTTTAAAAGGCTTTCTTCTCCTTCTGTCCATGTTACGAAAATATCATCAATATAACGATAATCTTTGAATGGTTTGTGAGGGTGAGTGGCTAGGAATCTGTATTCTAGGTCAGCCAAGAAGAGATTGGCATATTGTGGTGACATTTTTGTGCCCATAGCAGTCCCTGTCATTTGTAAATAGATGTTGTCATTGAAATTGAAGTAGTTGTGTGTCAGTATAAATTCAATGAGTTTGGTAATGGTTTCACTATCATAATTATGTCTGACATTATGGGAGGAAAGGAATTTGGTGCAGGCCTCAGTACCATTTTTATGGGGGATGTTACTGTACAAAGATTCCACATCCATGGAATCACACACATTCTTTTATTTATAAATCTTTATATAGCCTTACATTGACACTGAGAAACTTGCACTGAAATTAATACTAACTTACCAAAAATGTAACCTGGCATAGATAGAATTAATTACAGATAAACTGACAATAAAAGTCCTACATAAAAAATTCCAAGTGACAAACGCCGACAGCTTTAACATTGACAGTTATATTTAAAAGATGTTCTAACAATTCTCTGTGCACTTGTAGAAACGTGGACACTGACAGTTTACTTATGGCCAGAGCTTATCAGAGGTTTGGTTTATATTTTAAAAAGTAAAATGTTGTGTTATATTTCAGCTTCTCAGCAAATGCATCTTCTATAGGGAGGAATAATACGGCATACAAAATGCATCCTAAATTCCTGTAATTACATGAAAAGCATGAATGGGACCCAAGGCAGATATACAGGGTTATTCAGAAAAGGGTGAAGAGTTTGGAGAAGGCAGGAGAAGTGAACAAGATTCTACGACAACATAGCTGAACTGGAAAGTGAGCTGAATTGGAGAATTTTTCCCAATCAGCTATATTGTCCTAGATTGCTCACTTCTCCTGCCTTCTCCAAACTCTTCACCCTTTAGTGAATAACCCTGATAATGTAAAGTAGCCATGGCCAATACTATTGCAATACTATCACCCATGGATGGGTGCATTGGGCAGCATATTGGAGAAGGCATGTGTGGTGGTGGCTAAAACATGTCAGCTACATAAGCGCTGCGCAAACTGTTGGCGCTATATAAATCCTGCATAATAATAATGTTTGAGTGTAACTATGGTTTGGTAATTGAAGCTCTTCTACCACAATCTATGAAGTAAATGATCCTTTATTTTGTAAAGCTCTACAGATTATGCTGAAGGTCCATAAATTAATACTAATAATCATTGCATATGTGAATATGGTAGGCAAATTACAGTTTGTTTTGCGCCTGTATATGTGTGTTATATATATAAATGGATAATGGATAACAAAAAGTTAAATACTGTATATATAAACACACACAAAACATATATCTGTATCTATATATCTAAAATAGCCAAACAGTGTTCGGCTCACTTCACTTCAGATCGGTCATTCACTCGGCTGCCCTCGGCAGCTTCGTGAATAGACCCCTAAGATACAAGTCTATGTTTATTAGGTGGCCAAATAATGGAGTTTATGTAAAACAGTCTGCTAACAGGAAAACTTCCAACACCTATTAATCAGCTTTCACTATCACGCCTGCCATCCAAGTTTGAAATTAAACAAGGATTTTTCATGGTTGCTATTGGCAATAGTGCATTTTCCTGTTGGCTTGGTATTGATGAATGGTGCCCATTTCTGTGGATAGGTGGGGGCACTGGAGAGATATAAATAATTTAAATTACTTTTTAAAAATTCAATGCTTCAATATGTGTGAAAGCAGAGCTAGGTTTAATCAAGAAAGATGCCTGCCTATGGTGAGCAAAATATCTTGTCTCAAGGTACTTGCAAATCATTGTCATAACCACTTCCTGTTGACTAAAAAAATATTCTATTCGGAAAGACTAGATAAATAATTGAATACAAAGGCTGTAAAACAGCATAGTTGTCTTTTGGACATTTTATCAGAATATACAAACTATATCTTTGAAGCAAGCCTTATGGAATCTTCCATGATAGTAAACTGGCCCCTAGACTGTATGCAGGTGCCTCCAGGTAAATGTACTTTCAGTTGATGAATTGAGTTGACTTAGGACCAGAGCTACACGCACTGCTATGCAGTCTGTGGCCGGTTTACCATGTGTTTGCCACAAATCAATCTTCCATCAATCCTGTTATGAGGAAAGAAATCTCAGCAGTAACTTTTCTTATTGATTTTGACCGATAAGACAAATTAAGATATCAATACACAAGCTCAGTTGACTGCATTTTGATTGACACTGATGCTAATCCCACCAGGAGAACACTTTACACTTTATAAGATTTAAACTTACAGTTGATGCTGGGAAAGCCAGAACAGAGAAGAGAAGGTCTCTGCAATAGATGACGAACTTTACTAATTTAATTCCCCTTATTGGAAGCAGGAGATCCGTCAAAAAGGAGACAGCATAAAACAGTGTCTGCAAAACCTAAGAAATACAAATATATTACATAAGATTGCAAAACCTGAAGGCAATTTTGTCATAATCCTACTGATTATAACTAATTCATTTATTA
>NW_017309549.1:28214-44819 GCF_000935625.1 Nanorana parkeri
ATTATTATTATTATTAAATGAATCAGTATCTGGTGCATAATTGATTAACCACTTGGCATCCAGTGCAATTTCTTAATATTTGTACACACATGTTAAATTTTGAATTTTGGGCTAGAAAACTGTTTACAACTCCCAAACAATTAAATATTTTCTAAAAGCAAAAGCCATGCAGAATTAAAAAAAATGCTGGTTGCAGTGATATTTGCACAAATGTTTATCTAATCAATATTTTTAGGAAAAAATACACTAAAATGAATGTTAGCGCACACAAACAGAATATAATAGCTATTTTTAGGAAAATAAAAGATGGGGTTTTGTCAGCAAAATAGATATCAAACATGTGAAGCCTTAAAATTGCATGTGCCCATAAAATGGCAATGAACTACTGTACCCAAAACTGCCCATAGGCTCATCAATTTAGAGTTGACAGTGAGTGACAGCACTTTTAATTATTGCTCTCACTATGATCTTTGCATCGATATGTAACATGTGTGGTGCAATTTTTGCATGTAGGCGCACCCAACGTGTATCTGTGTGTGTGGGCAGGGGAAGAGGAGGCTTTAAAATATTTTTATTTAAAATTTAAATAACTTTAAATTTAAAAACTTTTTTGACACATAACTTTATTGCTATCCCATAGGGGGGCTAACAAGGCACTAGGTAATAGAATAGAGGAAATTACAGGTCAACTTTATGGAATTATCAGAGGTCTATTAGACCCATAATGTCACCTATGGACCCCAAAGAAGCTGATGAAGTATAGATTTTTCTTCATCAGTTTCTTTTCCAGCCACTTCAGGAACGTACCGTCCTTTGTGTATGCTATCCCTTGCATTCTGGGTGCAGGACAGTGCGATGAGTGCACGGGCTAGTGGGAATGAGCCTTTAAAGAGGATTTAATATTTTTCTAACTTTGGAGAGATTTTCTCAATGGGACCAAAGATCGGGTAAGTATTTTTTCTTTAATTGCACCCCGAGACCAAAACAAGCAGTTAATCCTAGCAGTGTGGGGGTATCCCCACAGCAAGGGTTAACTTTTTAAAATCCTGGAGTTCCTCTTTAAGAAAGTACACAAAAAAACTTCCCAATACTCCCTGCCTTTGAAAGAGTGCCCAAATGATCCTGCTAAAGTCAAACACACATACTCTAGAGACAAAGGGATCAGAATTCAGTTAAACTACAAATATGTATTTGGATCATTAAAGGGAACTGGAGTACCCAGAGGAAGCCAACATAAATACTGGAAGGTGATACAAAGTACATGCACACTCCCAAGTGGGACATGAACACAGGATCCTGAAGCATTACTTGGTTATCATATTCCATTGTCAGATATGAGAGTAGACAATTATTACAGCACTGTAATACATGCCATCTATATTTCCACCTTTAAACAAACAGGCACAATTTTGTTTTTATTAATATCTATTAAGATTATGCATTAAAGATGCAAAGTAAGAACAAAGTGTCTGATGCATACATAGAAAGTTATTTTTATAATACTATGGGGTCTATTCACAAAGCTGCCGAAGGATCTGGCCGTAGCAAGGCATATTTATAAAGATTTTGACCATACACCCTGGAGGAAGGGCATTCACCCCATTCTGCTGTGAGATTGCCCTGCACATTTGAATCTTCGTTAGCATTTAATTGCACATGCATCACCCATCTGCAGAACACATTTATTTGCAAGTATACCAGGTTGAGGTGGCACGTTATTGCATTATTATTTATTATCTGTCATGCCAATTTGACAATTTTTATTAATAGAAGAAAAAAAAAAAGCATCCAACCCTGAAATTTAAACGGTTCTGTCACAACCTAGTGACCTGACATTTTTTTGCTGCGAGTCAGCAACAGGACCAGTAATTCAAATAGATTCCATCTTACTCCTTACTAGATATAACCCAAGATAATGGGTGGGTGCCGAGATGACACCAGAAGCCTCTGCAAAACAGTATTACGTGGTTGAAAAGTCACTCGCACTCCAATGAGACTTTCAGTCAATGTCTTTATTGACAAAGGAATTGTCACATCGTATAACTATATGTTGTGACAATTATTTTGTCAATAAAGAACATTGATTGAAAATCTCATTGGAGTGCGAGTGATTTTTCTATCAAGCAGCAGAACTAGATTTTCTCCCTTCCCCCTTTTTGTGACTTGACAGGGAAGGAGCAACAGAAGAGTGATGAGATTCACCCGTCAGCAGGTACCCTGTCAGTACATGTCTTTGAAGCACACCTGATTGACCCCAAATACTGGCCCTTCCTCTCTTAGAGGGTTCTTCACACAGCTGCCAAAGGCAGCTGTGTGAATAACCGAACCGAAGTGAAGTGAGCTGAACTTAATAAAAAGGACCTGCCACCTGTGCTAACCAGCCCCCATGTGATAGAACAAAAAAGTGTAAAAAAAAAAAAAAGGTTAAAAAGTTGACATAAAAAGTTACATATAAAAAAAAAAGTTAACATAAAGCCCTCTACTTCCACATTCATAAAACATAAACATACGCCAGGAGTGCCTACGTGCAAAAACGACAATTGCACCACCCACATAACACATCGGAGTGAGCACAATAATTCTAGGGCCACCACTCACTGTTAACTCTAAACTGATGAGTAATAAAGGCTTTTAAAGCACCACTTTTGGATTAAGGGGCAATTTGGAGTAGCATAGTTTTTTGTCATTTCACAGGCGCATGCAATTTTAAGGTTTAACATCTTTGGTAAGTATTTATCCAACGCAACCCCATCTTTCAAATTTTATAAATGTATTATTAGGTTTGTGTACTGTTTCCTTTTAGTGTATTTATTTCTAAAAAATAATTTTGATAAACATTTGTGCAAATATACTACTTTCAGAAAATATATAATTGTTTTAGGGTTTTAAGCTGTTTTCTAGCCATATATTGAGATTTTAATATTTGTGCATAAAATGAAAAAGATTGTTTCAGTAGCGAAGTAGTTAAAAATAAATATCATGATTTTATAAAATACAAACTTCATTCAATCATGTTTAATATCAACCTGGAGCTCAGCTTTAGATATTGGGTGGGCTGACATCACATTGTTGCCAGAGCATGTATTTGCTGTCACTTTATAAATATGCCCCTTAGAGAGAACAACTCTATTGTATAAACATTGGATTTGGTAATGATTTAAAAAAAGAATATTGCACTATATTAGCAAAATATGTAATTGAAATACATGCATGTGGACAGTTTTACCTTCTGATATAGTTGTGATTCTGCTGAGCCACTTCTTTAATTCACTCTCCTATATCACACTGCATAACCAAGAGGGTGACACCACTTTCTTTGTTACAGTTAAGAAATACAACAGTGTCACCTGCTCATGGCTAGTCTGCTGAATTGACAATGTAGGAGAAGCTCACAACGCACATCTCTGTGCTCTCCATTCCTCTAAGCTTGTCCACAGTGTTAAAGTGATAGCACTGTGTAATACAGTAGAATTCTGAATGTCTGATAATGCCGTTCTGAATTCTGAAATTTTTTTCATTGTAGTTTTTAGTTCACCCTAATAGTGAAATTCATATTTACATTTGTCAGATATCTTATTTATTGTTTTTTACATTTTTGATGAAATTACATTCTAGAAAATTAAGAAAAAAACAAAGATGCTTCCCATGTAAATATTTCTATATTTGGCTTATTGTAAAAATCACCCCAGGCTATTATCATTAATACTTAACCTTTTTCTGAACTTAAGCATTTTCTGATTCTGATGTTATTTGGGCAGGGTTAAAGAAGTTGTAAAGTGCCAGTATGCACTATCCTGATATAACATCAGGTTTGTATTAGGAATACATACTACAGTTGTTTTGATAATGCAATCAAAGTTTACTTGCGTGCTACCTTCTGTCTGCCCATCACGTTCAACATCTTCTTGGATTCCCAGTGTGCTTTGCATCTCTTTACTTGCTGCTTTGTTATTATTATTATTATTATTCATGATTTATATAGTGCCAACAGTTTGTGCAGCACATTACAATATTAGGAAGACAATACAAGTCAAGAGAAGATGGTAAGGATGTCCCTGCAATCTCAGTTTTGCAAGGCTACATAGTCCATCATGCATTGCTTCCAGCAAACAACGATATTGTTACATTATTCAGGCATTGAGTTGTAGTCAAGAAAGCAGGCTCTATTAGAGTTGTGACCCAAAGACGTGCATATTACAGGGCCGAGTGAAATCATGTCACTGCATTGAGGAAGTACATCTTAAGTACATCTTATGCACATAGTACAGCCATTGCTCACTGGACGCCCAAAGGCTTTTTTTATGTGCAGACTGCTAATGCCAACCAGTAAAAAAATTGAATGACTTCATAGTAAAGAAGAATAAAAAGAGAGCAATAAAGAGTTCCACGATCTGCTGTGTCAGTTATGAGGGGGTCCTCCTTTCCCTGTTACCTGGATTTCTTTTTATCATATATCATGAAGAGCAGAATAGGAGGTGGTGAAACACACAAAGGTTAGCAGGTAGACCCACAATTCCCAGGTGGGTAGAAAGAGAATAGGGAACTCTGACAGATCCTTCTGTTAGGGGATTGAAAACATAAGAAGCCAGGGGCTGGCACAGCCCTCCAGGCCCCATCTATAATTTATTGGAAAACTTCACTTGATTAAAGAAAATTATAGCATATAAAATTGCTACACAAACCATTTAGTAATTTAGAGGGTTATTCACTAAAGGGTGAAGAGTTTGGAAAAGTGAACAATCTAGGACAACATAGCTGAACTGGAAAGTGAGCTGAATTGAACAATTTTTCCAAATCAGCTATTTTGGCCTAGATTGTTCACTTCTCCTGCCTTCTCCAAACTCTTCACCCTTTAGTGAATAACCCTATAAATGTTATTGCATTTTGTATTTCTGTTATGTAATTTTCTAAAACTATTCAAAAAATTCAGTGCTGTATGGCAACCTGGAGGATTTCTGGACACGGTTAGTGTATGGAATGCCCCCAGAAATGTAATTTCCTGCTTGTGTGATTGGCTGACAGATTTTACCAGACGTCTGTAATACGATACAAGTAACATTTTAGGCATTCCTTTGCAATATAAATGTCATTTTTGGTGACATAATCCCTAAGGGATAACTACTTCTATAGGGATTGCAGCTTTCCTCATAGGCACACTGAAAGTGCACCAGATGGTTATAATGAACACAAACCCTCCTATTCTGGAACAGTCTGGAAAGGACATTGTGAAACAACCAGTTTTCCTGCAGTACAGAAAAGTGGTCAGGATCTGCAACAACGTGTGTTAAAATACTTGCAATGTAATTTGTAATATGTAGATCTGTATCTAAATAAAAATAAAAATAATAAAATATGTGTATAGTAAATGGATTTAAAAGAACTAGGAGCAGACACACCAATCACCCCGTTGCCACTATCTACTTTTTCTGCATAGTAAAATTCTTAGCCAATAGAAAAAAGCCTTTGTCACATTTGCACTTCATCTACAGCTTATGAACCAATAAAAATCCTACTTCCATATTGGTAAATACTATAGGTCAATTTAAAAAGCCATCAAAGAAAAGTGAATCCTTACCACATTCAGTACTGTCAAGTACTTCCACTGTCCACCGTACAGGAAGACTCCAGCCGGCGGATCTTTTAGACTAACACTTAAAAGTAAATAGGCGAGCGAAAAATACCATATAAATATTGAGCAGTGATACAGAAGGTGAGAAATTGTGGCCATGATCCAGCAGCCTTATAAGTATTCCTACTGACTAGTTCCCCTGAGCAGTTCTTGCTGTACCAGCTTCATTGAAAGAACTGAGGACCATTGAGCTTTGTTCTTATTAATGAATCAGATTTGGAACAAATTGGTTCTCCAGCGTTAGTTAACAACTCTCATGAAACCTCTTTGCACGCTGCGGATTTCAGTCTAGATCAAGGAAGATTAAAGTTGCGTAATGTCATATGAAACAAGTAAGATCATTGTTTCTTGGAGATTCTTATGCAAAAAGAAACAAGGATCATTGTTAGATTTCTTGCTCTGAGATTATTTTTTATTAAATGCCGAATTCAAGTTGTCATTTTCTGAACAGACACTATATGATTTTAACATAAAGACATGTAACTATTACATAAAATGGTTGTATAAAGAGGTGCATTAAGCTGTAAGTTAACCTTGCCTGATACATTATTTTACTGGCTTTGTTTTGGACAGTTTTAAATATATATATGATGACTTATTATAGCCTGTATAAAGTAAATAATGCTGTGGGAAAAGTGAATATAATTGCTTTATCTCTTTGAATAATGAGGGTTGTTTAAACATTGTGAAAGATGGATCCTGTGTGGAGCATATGACCTCATCTAACAAGGCAAATACTAATGTGCAAAGTCTAGTAACATACAACAACCAGTCAGAAATCTTACACTGGTCTGTCTACAGTAAACTGAACCCAGGTTATTACGGGTTATTGTTTTTTGCACTCAACATTGTCTTTACTATTGAATTTTAAAAAACCAACAACAGGTATATGTGAAGGTCTCTGAAAAGATCATGTACCATGAATTTTATAAAGCACCCTTTCACCTACAGTATTGCTTTTCATTCTTAAAAAAAAAAAAAGAGGGTAACCTATTACAGAAGCACTTGTCCACTGGTCAACCTCAGTTTGTGTAAGGACTGTTAAAGGGAATGTATAGTTGTTGCATTTTTGCTTTATTTTTTAGAAAACATGTGAAAGGTTGGCTTGATATACATGATCTTATCAATATGTTGGTATATAGATATAAATGATCTTATCAATATGTTTGTATTATTCTATTATTCTATTTTAAATAGGTCCTGAATCAAAGTAAATAAGGCAGTGTCAAAATTCAACCAACTAACAGGCAGTATTGCAGATCATCACTGACTTTTGGAGATAGATTTGGGCAACTTTAGTGATAACATTGTTGATCTTAATGAGTTTTATTCTTGATGCCTTTGCAGTTGTGGTGCAGCATTTGGAATTGAGCTGTCAATTTCTGAATGTTGTGGCAGACTCTTAATGGTGCAAAAAAAAAGTAAGCTCTTTTGTAATGTTTGGTAGGGTAGTTTAACCTTAAAGAAGAATTATGGGGTCAGTGCTTTTCCCCATAGTTCTCCTAAGGGTCACGAGAGGACATGAACTAGCCTGGGTCCTCCCGTGACCCAAAGCTCAGTATATCGCGAGCTACAGCTCGCGGTATACTGAGACCGCCGCAGCCGGGATGGATCTCAACATTACTGTCGAGATCCACCCAGCAGCGTGATTGACAGCTGGCTCTGCCTATCTAGCTGTGCCTGCCCCCTCCCAGTCCGTTCCGCCAGTCAGCGCTGGAGGATCGGAGCGGGGAATCCCTGCAGGGAGCTGTGAGTGACAGTCACGGCCCTTTGCAGGGACATGATCGAGAAGTGAGCGAGCAACGGTAAGTGTTCGCTTACTTCCCGATCGTGTCGACAGTTTAATTGTCACACGTCGGCTCGAACTATGAGGTTGAGTGAAAATCACTTACCTCATAGTTCTCCTTTAATGTCATTAAATATGCCTAATTATGTGGTGTTCATGAAGGAAGTAATTACTAAGGTTTATTCCAGATAAACATATGTGTAAAATGATTGACGTGTAGGTACCAAACTGGTTGTGAATGGCTGGTGACTGGTGATTTACAAGGGAGCATAACATTAGTTGGCACTGTCAAGGACTTGGCTTTATTGTTTGTATTAGCATGAATGTACTTTTGAACAATTGGTGCTTTCATGATGTTGGTATTATTTGTTACTTGTTATTTGATAAAAGCTGTGGCCATAACATTCCAATGAAAATAAAATAATATGCACCATAGTGTATTATTTAAGATGTATAATTAAGAAGCAGGTGTTTTGTTTTTGATGTTTAAAATCCCTCTGCCCACCCAGCCATACCTGTTGTTGTATTGTACTTAATATATCAAAAATACATACTTTTGTTTCTAATGCTGGCCATAAACAATCACACTTCCACTAGTAAAGTGACAGATGAAAGCAATGCTAACAATAAGTAGTGTGTGGCTCTGGGAGTTTCCAAGCACAACATTCAGTAATAAATATGTAATGTAAATAGTATTGTGTCTGCCTGGATTGTGCATGTTGATGCTAGAAATGAATCCTGCCTTCAAGAATGTGTTTTTTTGTCTGTGTTCTGTGCACAAACTACCAATTACACACATCACTATGATTTAACAATAAGCATTACCCCATACACAAACTGCTTGACTGTAATCCGGAACTCATCTACAGCAGTCTAATTGGTCATCTTTGGTTCAGGTTTAGCTGCAGGTTCAGGTTTTGGTTCAGGGTTAGCAACACCTATCGCACATCTCTTGACCGGCCAGGAGATCCTGAATAAAAGGTGTATATGTAAAAAAAGGTTTAAATCACATGTAGTGGACTTGGAGGGGGTTACTGATTTGCATTCACTCACATATCTTTGACTAGGTTCTGCTAGTACTGTCTGGAGTGAGATTCTGTGCTATACATGTACAGGTTGATTAATTTGACCCCTATCAAGCTCCCCATCTGCAAATGACTAATCTAGCAACACATACACTCTAATGGCTCAGTTCTCATTTGGCTGCCAGCAGGTGGGGCATTGAGGCTGCCCAATGCTTTGCATTGTCTCCCTGGCAGTTGCTTAAAGTGACACTAAGCTCAGGAGTTAAATCTTAAAAATGCCATCAAGTATCCTAACTATTAACAAAAATGTAACTTATTTGTGTATCACTCGGCTGTAGATCCTCAATTCAACTCTGAGTTCTGCTGAAATTATCCTGCCTTCTGGAGGGCGGCTACTTTGTTCCTCATGGTCCCTGTGTGCAGTGGTGTATTCTGGTTTGGGGCTGCCCTAGGCAAGGCAAAACTCGGGCACCCCCCCCCCCCCCCCCATACACACTAAATTTCTCCCACCACTTCCTGTTTAATACTTTGTGCATAACCTGTCAGATGCTGGATACAGTACACACGCTGTATCCAGCTTTTGACATGTTACGCTATTAGCGTTGCAGGAAAGCTGCGATCTCATGGGTGCTTTGCAGGATTTGTGGTGAGCTCTGCGATGTCTATGGTGGGCAGAGCCCACCACAGATCCTGCACAGCCCCCTGAGACACTGCAAAGCCCCCCACAGATCCTGCACAGACCCCCTGTGGCACCCGCAGTCTGCTGGATCTCAGGGGGGCTGTGCAGGATCTGTAATGGGCTCTGCCCACCATAGACCCAGCAGAGCCCACCACAGATCCTGCAAAGCCCCCCTGAGACCCGGCAAAGCCCTCCACAGGTCCTGAAGAGACCCCCTGAGACCCTGCAGTATGCTGGATCTCAGAGGGGCTGTGCAAGATCTGTGGTAGGCTTTGCAGGCTGCAGAGCCCCCTACGGATCATGCAAAGCCCCCCACAGTTACTGCAGAGACCCCCTGGGACCCTGACATCTGCTGCAGCTCAGGGGGGCTGTGCAAGATCTGTGGTGTGCTTTGCAGGCTGCAGAGTCCCCTACGGATCATGCAAAGCCCCCCACAGTTCCTTCAGAGACCCCCTCAAACCCTGCAGTCTGCTGGATCTCAGGGGAGCTGTGCAAGTTCTGTGGTGGGCTTTGCAGGCTGCAGAGCCCCCTAAGGATCATGAAAAGTCCCCCACAGTTCCTGCAAAACCCACCAGAAGGTATTGCACAGCCTACCTGCGACTCTTTGGTGGGCTGTGCAAAACCTATGCTGGGCACTGCCAGCGCAGTCCACCTACCTGGCACAGGAAACCCAGCCTCCTCCACTGCCTCAGCGCCAAATCGTCTCAGCTTCTTCCCCCGACTGGAGCCTGGGCGACGCTTCCCGCCTCCTCCATCGCTGACCAGTCTCTGTCCTTGCCTCCTCTGTTGCAGTCTTCGGCCCCCCGCCTCCTCCGTCTTCACCCGTCTCTTCGATCTCTGCCCCCATCTCCTCTGTGTCCGCCCACTGCTTCCTGCCGCTCCGTCTTCACTCGGCCACTTCCATCCCCGCCCCCATCTCCGCACCCTGACTCCTGACGCTCCGTTCCTGTCTCCTCCTGCTCCACCGCCCGCCGCTTCCTCCCCGCAAGGCTGTCGGTTTCTGTGCAGCCCGGGAACTTTTGATCGTACACCGGCTGCCTAAATGTTTTTGGGGCAGCATTTTTGCCGCTCCCTGGGAATCTCCCGCCCGAGGCAAACGCCTTGTTTGCCTCGCGGCAGATACACCCCTGCCTGTGTATGTTGTGAAGTAGCCACTGCGCCAAGCTTGCTCCCATGATAGACTTCAATCTCACATTTACAGGTCTATTCACTAAAGGGTGAAGAGTTTGGAGAAGGCAGGAGAAGTGAATAATCTAGGACAAAATAGCCGATTTAGAAAAATTCTCCAATTCAGCTCACTTTCCTGTTCAGCTATGTTGTACTAGATTGTTCACTTCTCCTGCCTTCTCCAAACTCTTCACTCTTTTGTGAATAGACCCCCTTAGTTTACTCATTTATATTGAAGCTATAGTCTACCATGGGAGCAAGCTTCAGCAGCTCTGCCTAAGCCTCCCTACTGACAGGCAGTACTGTAACATCCATTGTGATGATAATATGTTACTACACTTTCGATGTAAACACTATGTGGAAGCACATTGTGGAACTGCTGATCTCAACCTCATTGTTAAAACAGCAGTGGGCCAAATAGCGATGGCTGGAACTTTCTATGTGTACAGCAGTACAGCAGTTTATAAACCTTTTTGTGATTCTTGCTATTCCTTATATTATCCCATCTTAGAGCCCTCCTGCCACAGCTCTATATCAATCACTAGATAGCAGCTGTAAAACTCTATGTAAATCAACATGGTGACAGTGTACAAAAACAATAAAAATATTCATAATATTGTTAAAGTTCGAGTAACCTTTTTCTAAGGATAGCAGAATTCATTGCCATTAACCAATCAGACAAATAACATGTTTGACATTTTTATGTGCACTTACTCACCTCTGTGTTCCTAGTAATCAGTAAAATGTACTATAATTTGTTCAATTTTCATTAGAAGGAAAGCAAGGTAATTTATTCACTAATACAAAATGTGATCTGTATGGGAACAAACTGTTTATGTATGATATGCTTGCTTTAATAATTCATTCCACCCACTGCCACCCACGTGGAATGTACAGGTTATTTAATCATCCGAAAACAGCTGCTCAAGAGAAGCCAGTGGAAAGAGTTTCTCCCATAAGAAAATAACACTTGTGTGTTGCTCTGTGTTACATGGGTTGACCTGGCACTAATCATTTACATTCAAAATCACACGTAAGGATGAATATATAATGCAAATAATTGTATAAAACTAAAGGTTAAAATGAGTTTCTAGAAGACAACATTTCAGATCTATGATAAACGCCTTCATATGCAGTCCTCAATTCCTCTAAACACATGCATAGGGTTTGCAGACTATACTACAGTATCTGGACCCAAAAAACTTTCTAATGCATGCTTAATTATGTATTTATCTTACTATACTTATTTAAAATAAACCTACCGTTGGACAACTTCATTTTTTCATTCATAAATTCATAAATTCATGTTTTCATTTTTCTCCTACATAGCAACCCTGTCTTACAGGCCTCTGATGGAGACTACAAGTGGCCTTTTCAACACACATTACACAGGCAAGATTAATTGGTCACTATCAGAAAACCGACCCTCAGAAATGCTGTGCAGCCATCCCTGGAGTGCATGCATGTAGACAGGAGTGGCTGCTGGAGATCGACAATAGTGAGGTGTAACACAAAATAAAAAGTGGTGAACATAAGTGTAGCTCTGTTGTTAAAGTAGAATTGAAGCCAAAACCTTTTTTTTTGTATAGAGCAGGGGAGGGTTATAACCCCTGTCAGCTTTTTTTGGCATCTGTTTCCCTTCACTTCCTGTCCAATAGCCACAATAGGAAGAGAGGAAATCTCTCCACAGAGAGGGAATTCTCTGGTGGTTAGTAGGGTCACAGAACTGGTGTCCCCATTGGAGTTAAATAGAGAGGATGAACTACTAAGGACACAGACAGCCATAAAAATCTGACAGGTGTTCTAATCTCTCTCCATTCTACCTGAAACTTGTACGGCTGATTTCAGCAGTACACCGACTGAAATCAGCCGTACATCGGCTTGCTGCGGCTGGCTTCAGGTCGGCCGAACATGCTCTGCATGTTCGGCCGACCAGAAGTGCAGAAGGAGTTCGACTCAGCCGATCCAGATAAAAAAAAAAAGTAGAAAACGATTGGGCGGAGCTAGCAGTGACAGCTAGCTGCGCCTAACTGTTTTCTATTGGCTAAGACCAGCTGTCATTACAATGAGAGCTTTTCCGAGCCGGCGGTGATATCAAAGCCGGCTCCGCTAAGCTCTTATCGTAATGATAGATCAGCGTCCCTGGTTACCTAGTAACCAGGGTATGCTGTTCTGCCATTACGATGAGAGCTTAGCGGAGCCGGCCTTGATATCACCGCCGGCTCCAACAAGCTCTCATGACAGTTCAGCGTCCCCTGGTCACTAGGTAACCAGGGGATGCTGAACTGTCGTTACACACTGAGAACTCAGCGGAGCCGCCGTGATATGGTAACCAGGGGACGCTGATCTGCAAGTGGCCTGGGCCAGCCGTGAGATGACAGCTGGCTCTGCCCCTTGGCCAGCTTCTGCCCCTTGGCCAACTTCGGGAGCTGTATGGGCTATAGTGAATAAGGGGTCCTGGGGTCGAAGCTAGCCGAAGGATCAGCCGAAGCTACGGCTAGATCCTTCGGCAGCTTTGTGAATAGAACCCTAGATGTTTCTCTCCTAAAAATACAACACACCTCTGTAGTATACTGAAGGCTGAGCTTCCACAAGGTGGAATATTGGGACCACAGTACAGTCTCTCTGGCAGTAAGCCTACTTAGTTGGGTCTTGTGTAGTGCTAGTGGGACCCCCAGTTGAAATTAACCTTTTCCCAGGGCATAGTACTTACTCTGCTGTATCCCTTGCAGTAACAGCATCCAGTCCATGGATGTCTTTTAAAGGTTTATTGAAGAAACAATAGAAAAAGGTGGTATATACAAACAGTAGCATGTCTTCTTAAAGCTGACAGTCCCTGGATGAGGCTCAAACTTATTCGCTGTACAACAGTCAGATGTTCCAATATAATTTGTTTTAGTATCTGCAGCATCAGACCAGTGGAGGTTTAAGTGTTACTTCCCTGAACCCAACAATATCTCTTTCGCTACAAGATCAACATGGATGAGATCCAAGACCAGTGGGGGTCTCCAGTGTGGCTCAAATGTCCCCAATGAAATCCTTTTTTAACAGCAAGATCAGCGTGGGTAAGGTTCCTCTTATTCATCAGATAGCACAGGTAGCCCCAAACGGCTGAAGCCCTCAGGCACCTCAGACTCTGGCAACTGCATGTAGGCAAAAGACCCCCTCCAGAAGTCTGCTCAGGATGTTTGGTAAAAGAAAAACTAATCAGTGATTGGCTAGACAACAAACATGCATGGCCAGCACATGCTGCATCACTGAGCACACCTTACTAGAGAAATCCCTGCACTACAGCAAAACTACCGTGTTTCCCCGAAAGTAAGACCTACCAGTATAAAACAAATTTAGATTTAGACAAGCCTTAGGCAACACAACCCTATGCAGGTATTCCAGTTATAAAATGGCAATTGTTTATGATAACCAACACTTTAACAAACTGAATGTAATTTAGTAAGTGTTTACGTTTGTACGTCTATTTAAAAAAAAAAACTTTAAAACAGAAGCTGTTATAGACCAGAATCCAAGGCATCTTTGATTTATTCATAATTATAACATGTAACTCCAAAAACAACTTTTTTTCTAAAATTCTTTATTTTAAGAAAAAAGAAGGATCCATACAAAAGTACAGTACAATACATTACCATACAGTGGTAGAAAAGATGTAACGTGATAAATAACTGTGTAAATGTACAAAAACATGGACCCGTTGGATTTTGAACTTTTTTTTAAGGACAACAAACAAAGCAACCAAGAAAAAGGGAAGACAACAGTTAGTAGGTATCTACACCCCACAGCATGCCAACCTAACTGAAGTCCTTGACTTTAAGAGGTAAACAGTAACCACTGTTGTTTAAATGTCTGAGATGAGAGCCTCTCTCAGGGGGTCATAGAGAAACAAAAGGGGTAAAGAAAAAGAGTATAAAAGAGCTGAAATATAAGAGTCATAGACACTAGAAAGAGGGAGAAGATGTACAAACAAACCCTAGGATAGCAAAGAGAACGAGAGTACAGAAGAAAAAAAGGTAAAGTAAACATAGAAAAAAGTAAACAAGTAAATACATGAATGAATACACAACCAGAATGAAGAGAAGGGGAGGAGAGAAGAAGAGTGTGGGAATTAAAGCAGACACAGAGGAGGAAAAGAAAACAAAACCAAAAATAACTTTTACAGTATATCTAAGCTTACGCTTAAACTCTCACTGCAATTCTGGAGACACAGCAATCCTCTCTGCGTGAAAACACCTACTGCTTTTTGAGGCTCACATGGCTCTAAGGCTCTATCAGTCAATTAAATAAAGAAAACAAAAAAAAATACTGCATTTGTATATGGATCCTCCTTGTCCTCTGCATGTAATTACAGATGGTTATAAACCAAACTAGGGATGTCCCGATGCCACTTTTTCAGGCCCAAGTACAAGTACATCCCCTCATGTACTTGCCGATACCAATTACCGATACTTTTATTTTTCTAAAGCAAGGTTATATATCTAGTACATAGTAGTTTCTGCTGTCCTGTAATACAATGGAATAATAGGTACTATTGTGGTATATGTAGCCAGTGTAAATTATTGTCCAAGAAAGTACACAGTTGTTTCATTGTCTTCCATTGTATTAGAGGAACACTGGACCCAAGCTTGTCAGCAATAGCCTGACCTTGTGCCATACCTGACCATAAATGGCACTCATGGTACAGTCTTGTCATCTAGTGTTTGTAAAAAGAAATGCACCCTTCATAGAACGCTGTTCGGCTATTCACTTCAGGCTGGTACGGCTGATTTCAGCCAGGGGTCTATTCACGAAGCATTGCTAGATTCCTATTGGCTATTTCAATTTGCAATAGCCAATAGTAAACTAGCATTGCAATCCTATGGGCAAAAATATATATATTTTTTTTCTATTTATCTAATAAAGAAAAATCAGTGTTTCTCTCCTGGGCGGCCGGGAGCGGGAGACTCCCAGAGCGCCCGGCAGAGTTTTTTTTTTTTTTGGCGGCAGCAGAACCGCCGGACAATAGAAAACTGTTGGGCGGAGCTAGATGTCATTGCTTGCTCCGCACAATCGTTTTCTATTTTTTAATTTTTCATTTTTTTTCTTTATTCTGACACAAAAATTATTCAAAGATCAGTGTTTCTCTCCTGGGCGGTCGGGATGCTGATCTCCCTGCAAGTGACAGGAGCCAGCCGAAAGATCACGGCTGGCTCCGCCCAGCTGTCAGAAGCAGGCTGTCATTCGTGAATAGACCCCTTTGAGAGAGAAACTGCAAGATCAACAAGCCATTTTCCTGGTAACACCAGATACAAGAAGTCCTGTTTAATAAGTAAACTGTGGACCATCTATAACAGAAGTGACTTTTAGCGTATCCTATTGCATAAACACTATGTATGCAAAAATGTAGCAGCCTGTATGTTTTCTGTTGTTTTTCTGTAACTGTAGGCAATTTGTATACACAGCATTCTTATTTACAGGGTTATTCACCAAAGGGTGAAGAGTTTGGAGAAGGCAGGAGAAGTGAACAATCTAGGACAACATAGCTGAACTGCAACATGAGCTGAATTGGAGATATTTTGTCCTAGATGATTCACTTCTCCTGCCTTCTCCAAACTCTTCACACTTTAGTGAATAACCCTGTTAGTAAAAGCACATTAATGCTACTACTGTGTCAGTTTCCTTGGTTTTACTACAAGAATTAGACCTAGAAGATTAGCCATAAAGGTTAAAGTGACACTAAACTCAGGAGTTAAACCCTAAAAAAGCATTCAAGTACCTTAACACAAATGTAGCTTATTTGTGTATCACTCAGCTGTATATCCTCAAATCATTTCTAATTTTTGTGCTGTGTGTGATGTAAAGTAGTCACCGCTCCAAGCTCACTCCCATGATAGACTACAATCTCAATGCAAGTTAGTAAACTACATTTGAGATTATAGATATCACGGAATTAAGCTTGCTGCGGTGGCTACTTAATGCATTTTTAGGTTTTAACTCCTGAGTTTAGTACCGAACTTTATTACCATTCTAAGTAACAATTCATAACAGAATTTAAGAATGGGGAAAGAGTACATTTCCCAAACACTTGTATGAAATTCTATTTTTGCCTCTGGTTACACAGATCCATTCACAGACTGTACAGAAGATATGAATGATTAATGGATACATCTCCCAGAGGTCTATCTAACCGAAACTAGTTCAGGAATTCTTCCAAGCTGTCCTGTGTACTGAGCATTTCAAAAATACTTTTTTAGAGTTTAACTCAAGGTCTTTCCAAATGTTTAAGTGAGTCAGCAGTAACCTTTAAAACTGTGCTGTGTGAGAGCTGTGT
>NW_017309549.1:44873-56100 GCF_000935625.1 Nanorana parkeri
GTCTGCGGAAGGAAGCATGAAGTGCTCCAAAATCTCCTGGTAGACGGCTGCGTTGACCCTGGACTTAATGAAGCACAGTGGACCAACACCAGCAGATGACATGGCTCCCCAAATCAACACAGAAACTTCACACTGGACTTCAAGCATCTTGCAGGTGTCCCTGTTGATATAGTCTCTATCATTTAAAATACACCTATGATCAAATTATAGACCTTTCATTTCTTTGTAAGTGGGCAAACGTACAAAATTTGCCGGGGATCAAATTATTTTTTGCACTATATATATATATATACACATAACATCATATGTCTTCATTTATATTTTTGTCCATGGCTGGGCAGTAAAGCAAAAGTGACAGTTACTGTGGTTGGGACAAACTATAATACTGACAGGGGGTGCTTATAATAGTCACTTTTTATTCAAAAGGTTTAAAAGCAAAAATGCCTGTTGCTGTAGCTGCTTAAAAAGTGTTAGCTGGTTTTGAGCTTCAATTTGTTTTGTCGCTTACTTAAAGACATTCCAAGTCTAACTTGTTCACAGGGTGACAACACTACAATAAAACCTGTTAAATGAAGTAGAAAATCAACAGATCTACTGGCAAGAACAACAGGTAATAAAACTGTGTTACACAGAAGAAAAACAAAAAACTATTATGTTATCACTGTTGGCAGACAATAGCACATATGTCATTTTTTTATTTTGCCTATTCCCCTGCTGTAAATGGGATTATTGAGTTTACAGTGGACAGCCATGAAAGCCTGTGGAAAGGAAAAGATCATCAGGAACAAAAATGAGTACATATGCATGCTTACTGATTTGATGCACTGAGCAAGCTTTGAAATTGTATTTCCACCTTTACATCCAAATTGAGATAATGCCTACTTTATATTTGTTACATGTTCCCATTCACAGATCATAACTATTTACAAAATTTCTGCTTACTTTTTAATTGCTAAAAAAAATCTTATTTAGTGCTTTCTATTGGTGAGGGCTGGGGTGTCAAACTTGCTATAATTACCCAATCTGTACTGTGCTAGCAGATCACACTGTCGGTACTAACAAAGGGGTGCAAATATCAAGGCCTGGATGGCACATTGTATATTAATGCACTTACAAAAAAAAAAAAGTCCCCCTATAGTGTATTGTTCAGCCAGTTATTCTGAAAACTTAAAGCTGCCTGTAGAGTCCATGTGTACATTCCTGCTCTAAAGAAACAACTAGAAAGTTGAGAAATAGTTAAAAGAATTGTTGTATGTATGAGGTGTGAATGGGAACACATAACAATCACGTAGTGTGGTTTGGCTTAATTTTAGACGTGCACTAAAATTAAATTTTGAAACCGAAACCAAAAATTTTAAAAATGTCAGGGCGAAACCGAAAAAAAAAAATTCTAACCTCTTTCAATTTTTTATAATTTATTTTTCTACACTTTTTTTAAACAAATATTTAGTCCTCAATCTCTTTTTCTTCAGCCCTTGTTATGATTGAACAGGAATCTTCTTTACTGAATGTTTCTGTTTGTATGTTTACTAACTCCACAATCATGAATGAACAGGAAGTGATGTAGAGCACTTCCTGTTTATTAATTTAATTGGGGACAAAGTAAACATACTATGTCCTCAATTATTTACAAGCAGTCAGCGATCAGCTGATCGCTGAGTGCTTGCACCCGCTCTCCCTCCTGACTCGCTGTCACAGGAGGTTGAGCGGGCAGTGCAGGGAGGAAAGCTTGGCCTATTGTGACAGCTGTCTCCACCCCACACCGCTCTCCATCCTGATCTGTCACAGGAGGCCAAGTGGGGCAGTACGGGAGGAGAGCTTGGCCTCCTGTAACATCGCAGCTCACAGCACTCTCCTCCCTGCCCCAGTCGGCCACCTGAACGTTTTGTCTCCTCCCCGCTGTGTCAGAGGGGATATATAGCAGCAGAGGGGATGAGAGAAACTAAGACTGCAATTTCAGCTGAAAGATGGTGCTTTCGGCATTTTGCCCAAAGTGCCATTTTCGGCCGATATGTTTCGGCGGCTGAAATTTCGGTGCATCCCTACTAAATTTGGCTGCAAAAGTGGAAATACACTTTAAAATAGAAGAGAAAACCAACAATTCAGTAATAAACATGCAGCATGAACAACTATGTACAGAATCTGCTGGGTTTGGAAGAAGTATACATTGTGCAAAAACTCTACCAGTTACATCACCTGTTTTTGTGGGGAACATATGCAACCATTGCACATAGTTGAACATGACTCACAAATTCAATATTACCTTTTCATACAAAGCTTTAGTACTAGAGGTGCACCGAAATGGAAATATTAAAACCAAAACTAAACCGAAATTAAAAAAATTGTCAGGCCGAAACCGATACCGAAAATGTATTTTATTTTAATTTTTTCACATTTAAAAAATATTTTTATTTTATTTATTTTTTATGAATTAGAGATAAAAGAGTGCAGGAGCAGCAACACATTGAACTGTGCTCTACCCTCTTATGAACTGTGTCTGATGGCAGGCTATAATATAATACAGTCCTGGTTTGCTCACAATGCTGGTCCTTCCTTTATGAATCCTGGTGTCTAGGTGACTTTGGCCAGATAATATAAATACACTTACTTGAACTAGCAGTATTTAAATATTTTCATTGAATACAATGAGAGGTGGCCGTAAAGGCTGCCATTTTATATTTGCCTGGAAGGCCTACTGTAACTAAGGCTATATTGATCCAAAAATATACTACTGATTTGCTCTGATATTGCATCTGTCTGAAAAACTGAAAAAAAGCAAGCAGATAACAGGTGCAAGCAATTATGGAGTAATTACAAATGCATAAATACCTTTACAAAGTGAAAAGAAACTAAATTGATAATTACATTTGCATATTGGTGCCTGAAATCTTTTCTCAAGATTCTCCCAAAAGTGATTAACTGACCAAAGTCAATAATAAAGCCATGTTTCTCAAGTATTATGGAATGATTAATGTAATTTAACATGACCCTATTTGTTTTCTGAACATTTTGCTATTTCTATAATACTAATAATACACTACCAAGAAGCTTCATACATTTAGCAATCTGAATAGCGGGATTTTTATGTGTGTAAAACTAATGCCAAATAAAAAAGTTGCAGAGGATAAATAAAATCATTAAATTAGAGTGACATATAGGAAGAAGCTGAGGATCAGAGCAGCACACAGTGAAGGATGTGCCAATGCTTCAACTTCCTTAATCAATTCTCCTATTCTTAGAAAGCTGTGCAAAAGGATTATGTTAGTCATCAATCCAGTCACTTTAAACAACTTATGTGGGTGGTATATGTCAACTGTGCACTGAATTTTCAAGTTCTTTAATTCTTTTCTGCCTCCGTTAAAAATTGAGTTTTCCTATTTCTCTTTCCAGACTCCAGGAAGTACATAAGGGTATTTTCTTGTAATGGCCCTTAGAGAATAGGTATGCCCTAGATGTTTTTACTATAATGATCTTAACTAATTCAGTATCTTCAGAGTCCTGATCTTGACAGCTAGAGATAAGCAAACCAATTAATGTGACCTAAAACTAGAACCAGGTATCTATAAAAAAATTTAAGTTTATCCCAAAAGTTTGAAATGGTTTTAGCTTCTGCCGTGCTGCTTTTAGATACCTTGCAATCTTCATCTGTAACTTCTGACAATTTAGCTACTAAAAAAATTCTAAAATGACCAATTAGATATTTTAAGTATTAGTGAAATGAGATGGACTAGCAGTGAAGACTCACCAGTAATGCTAAGACCATATTAAACCATATGACCAAATTATAACACAACAGTTTAATTCCTAGCGTGCAAAGCAACTATTGTGCAGATGTATGTGTGACGGACCTCCTTGTACCCCGACTGGGTACCTCCGTCAGAAATCAGCTTCCTCTCCGCTGGAACCCGAATCCCAGTGTCATCAGCCCAAACCTGCCTAATTATTGGACAGAACCAATATATTAGGACAGAACGCTAACCTCCTCAATCACCAGACAACACCAATGTTGAAGAGGAAATCGTGAACTGATTTTATTGAAGACCAGCTCAGTATATATACAGTTCTGGAAGTCTAAAAACATAGCGCAATCAAACATGAACAGCATGCAAACAGATATCCCCTCCCCAATGCCTTAATGAATGAATAGGGAGAGAGGAGACACATGTGATGGGATTAACTCCTGAGTGTACCATAGGGTGATCTACTCATCTACACCCGGAGTCAGCTACTCCTAGAGTCAGCTATCTTAATCCCATAATTAACACAATACAACAAAGGGACCAATAAACTGTAACAAGTTCAATGCCCAGAATTATCCCCCTTCAGTGCTGCTGGATTCACAGCCGGTACCTATAATAAACACAGGGTCACTTTAATGTAATGCCAGGGAAAATATGCAGTACATCCCTCCACACATAAACTTAGGAGAATGGTTCATTGTAACCCCAAGAGGTCCGAGGGGGGTCTCCATAGTCCTATGTCCATAGTCAGTAGGAAGGAAGCTAGCCCTCAGGCTCCTCCAACAGCCCCAGTGACGGTTCAGTTCGTCACATTTCTCCCCTCCCAACAGTAGACTAACCAGGTACCAGACCCCCAACTGGTCTGGACCTGTGTTAGTCGGGCAAGATAAATCCAAAAGCCCTTCCAACTGGTCTGCTTGACTATGCTGCAGGAGAGTGATGCCACCCTGTTACGGTCCCTTGGGTTACTAAGGCTAAGTTGAATCACAGCTGCGGACCAGATCCGTCTTTGGTTCCAGGTGTGGCAATCAGGCTTGTTCCCAGGTTTCACCCTCGATCATAAACGGAGAGTTTGGGAATCTTGCATCATTTACCACAAAACAAAAGAAAAAACGTAAGACTTTAGCAATGCTTATTAGTCTCATAAGCTAGCTAGGTATCTTGGAAATAAGGTAAATCACAAGGCAGTCTTAATGTAGTAAAGTCAAGTATATGGTAGTAACTTAACTGGTAAGGTAGTATGACTCATTACAGGACCCCCTCCGCAAGGGAGCACCTCCGGGGTTCCCAGCCGAGGTCGGCTTGTGGGGGTACCGAGCATGAAATCTCTGTCTCAGAACCGGTGCATGTACCTCCCGAGCGTTCTCCCAAGAGTCTTCTTGGGAACCATAGCCCTTCCATCGGATGAGGTACTGCAACGTCCTTCCTCTTCTCCTGGAATCAAGTATCTGTTCCACCTCGTACTCTGTCTCACCCTGAACCTCCAGGGGTGGAGCTGGTCGAGGAGTCCTCTGCGGGAAGGGATCGGACCTGAAAGGCTTGATCAAGGAGACATGGAAGGAAGGATGTGTTCGGAAATCGTGAGGTAGCGTAAGTCTCACAGCATTAGGGTTGATCACCTTCTCAACGACATACGGACCAATGAATTGCTTACCCAATTTCCTCGAAGGAACCTTCAGTCGCAGATTCTTAGTGGAAAGCCAGACCTTGTCGCCAACCTGATAGTCTGGCGGGGGGGGGCGTCTCCTGAGGTTGTAGTAATGTTTCTGTCTCTCTTGGGCGAGTTGTAGGTTGCGTTCGAGGAGATCTTTGGTCTGTGCTAGTGTTGTCAGGTAATCCACTGTTAAAGGCACGTTGAGAGGAAGAAAGCTTGAGGGCAACTGCGTAGGATGGAACCCGTAATTCGCAAAGAAGGGGGTTTGTTGAGAGGAGGAACTAGACGAGTTGTTAAAGGCGAATTCAGCCAGGGGGAGTAGGTCGTACCAATCATCTTGGAGGTGTGTGGTATAGCATCTCAGGTATTGCTCAAGACACTGGTTGACCCTCTCCGTCTGTCCATTAGTCTGGGGATGGTAGGCTGTGGAGTACCTATGTTCTATGTGTAATGAGGTGCAGAGTGCCCTCCAGAATTTAGAGACAAATTGGGTGCCACGGTCTGATATGATCCGGGGTTGGCAGTCCATGCAGTTTGAGTATATGGGAGATGAAGCACTGTGTGGTTTCTTTCGAAGAGGGAAGTCTTTTGAGAGCAATGAAATGAGCCATCTTCGTGAGAAGGTCCAGTGCCACCATGATTGTATCATGTCCCTGGGAAGGGGGAAGTTCGACTATGAAGTCCAGGTAGATGACTTCCCATGGCCGTTTAGGTATCTCCAAAGAGGTAAGCAATCCGTAGAGTGGTCTCCTCTCGTTAGGGATGTCCCGTTGCCACTTTTCCAGGCCCAAGTACAAGTACATCCCCTCATGTACTTGCCGATACCAATTACCGATACTTTTTCTTAAATGGACAGGTGACTTTAAATGATCCATAGTACAACTACATGTTATGTACTATGGATCATGGTTTAACCTATTCATGTTAGCAGGGGAGAATTGTAACTCTATTGCTGGAGTGTAGTGGAGATGTGTGTTGTATATATGTACTACATATACATTACACACGTCCAGTACACTATAGCAATAGATTTACAGCCAGCCCCGTCCCAGCTTCCCTTACTCACAGTAGAAATAATAATAAAAAAAATATAGCGCAAGCTTCGGCGCTAGGCATCGGGGCATTTTGACAAGTACAAGTACTTGTCAAAATGCCTTGTATCGGGCCCGATTCCGATGCTATCATCGGTATCGGGACATCCCTACCTCTCGTGTTTGCAAGTGGCACAAACGTGACAGGTGGTAACGTAACGAAGAACCGTCTCCTTTAGGCCTGACCACCAAAAATGTCTTCTGATCAATTCAAGAGTTTTGGCCACACCCGGGTGGCCCGCCAAGTGAGCATCATGTAGCATCTGCATCACGGTTGCTTGTAGAGGAGGAGGGATGTAGATCTTTGTATCTTTGTACAGAATACCTTAGCTGTCTTGGGTGAGACCGGTGGGGAGTAGTTCTGGGTTAGTGGGAATGCAGTTCTTGATTTGCTCCTTAAAAGGGACTGTAGAGCATAGAAACTTGTTAGAAGGAATGACCGGACCGGATTAGTGGTCACCGGGTCGGTCCTCTTCCAACATTCTAGAGAGTGAATCAGCCTTCCCGTTTTTTGATCCAGGAGGATAATAAATGATCAAATCAAAATGGTCAAAAAACAGACTCCATCTAACTTGTCTCGCTGAGAGGGTTTTACAGGTCTTGAGGTACTGGAGGTTACTGTGATCCGTAAAGATGGTAAACGGGTACTTAGTTCCCTCGAGGAGATGCCTCCAGTTGTCCAGGGCGGCCTTGATGGCGAGCAGCTCTTTCTCCCCAATTGGATAATTCGTCTCTGCTGGGGTAAAAGTCCTGGAGAAAAATGCCACGGGTTGAAGAGGGGTGCCAACCCCCCTACGCTGTGAGAGTACTCCGCCGATCGCAACTTGGGAGGCGTCTACCTCCAGAACATAATGGAATTCCGGGTTCGGGATTCTCAAGATGGGTGCTGATGTGAAGTCTTTCTTCAATTAATCAAAAGCGACCTGAGCTTCGGGGGACCAGGCGAAGGGAGTTTTGGAACTGGTTGAGGCAGTTAGAGGTCTCACGATAGCAGAGAAGTTTCTGATGAACTTCCTGTAATAATTTGAGAACCCCAGGAAACGTTGTAAGGCCTTTCTAGAGCGAGGAACTGGCCATCTTTGAATACAGTCGGTTTTGGTGCGGTCCATCTCTATGCCGGAAGGGGAGATTACGTATCCTAGAAAGGTGATGACACTTTGTTCAAACATACATTTTGATAATTTTACATGTAAGGCATGAGCCCGGAGTCGGGAGAGAATCCATCTCACATGCTTCCTATGGGTTTCTAGATCTTCGGAGTAAACCACAATATCATCGAGATAGACTACAACGCATACATCCAGCAAATCTCTGAAGATGTCATTTATCAGGTGTTGGAAAGTGGCTGGAGCGTTACACAGTCCGAATGGCATGACTGTATACTCGAATAATCCATATCGTGTTTTGAAGGCGGTCTTCCATTCATCGCCTTCTCTGACACTGATTAAATTGTAAGCTCCGCGTAGGTCTAGTTTGGTGAAAATCCGGGAGCGTTGTAGCCGCTCTATGAGCTCCGGTATTAAGGGGAGTGGATAGCGGTTTTTCACTGTCACTTTGTTGAGCGCTCTGTAATCAATGATAGGCCTGAGAGTGCCGTCTTTGTTTTTTACGAAAAACATTCCAGCACTAGCTGGGGAGGTGGAGGACCGGATAAAGCCTTTCCTGAGGTTTTCCTCCAAGTATTCCTTCAAGTGCACAAGTTCAGGTTGAGAAAGAGGATAGATCCTCCCGGTCGGAATGGTGCTTCCTGGTATCAAGTCGATGGGACAGTCGTATGGCCTATGAGGCGGGAGAGCCTCGGCCAACTGCGGACTGAAGACATCTGAGAATTCTTTGTAAGGAGGAGGTACTTTTGTCTCGGTTACCTGCATCAACGTAGTTACAGGGAAACAGGTCTCTTTGCAATATCCCGAGTTCAGATGAAGAGTACGTTCCTCCCATAGAAAGGTAGGCTGATGAAGAGTGAGTAATGGCAGGCCCAATACGATAGGGAAAATAGGAGATGTAATGACCTCTAGGGATAAGAACTCAGTATGAGACTTACCACAGGAGACCAACAGGGTCTGATAACATATTGGACCCGATGTAGCTGTAGTACCATCCAAGAAACTGACAGACAATGGGGTGGTGCGTTTTACTTGTGGTATTTTATTTTTTGAAACAAGGCGGTGGTCTATAAAGTTCCCACAGGCCCCCGAGTCAATCATGGCGTCCGCGACGATCCTCTCTTGGTCCCACTGCAAGGTTAAGGAGAGAAATATGTAAGAGTGCGGCTGTGTTATGGAAGGAGAAAGCTTACAGATAGGGTGATGGTTACCTTCGGCCTTGCTGTTAGCCTGAGGACAGGAGGCGACATTGTGCCTGGGAGAGGCGCAGTAGAGGCAGAGGTGTTTCTCTCGTCTCCTTGCTCTTTCTGTTTGAGTCAGGGGACCCCTGACCACACCGACCTCCATCGGTTCGTCAGGTGGGGAAGGACTACGTTGGCAGGGACTGTGGGAATATCCGGAGCTTCGTTCAGACCTCCTCTCTCTGAGTCTTCGGTCAATCTTAATTGATCTCTGAATTATAGCATCCAATGACGGTGGTAGTTCCGCTCGGGCAATCTCGTCTTTCACTGCCTCGGATAGGCCTAGACGGAACTGGTTCCTAAGGCTGACATCGGTCCACTCCGTCTCACGGGACCATCTCGTGAATTCTGCAACATAGTCCTCCACGGGTCTCCGGCCTTGTTTGAGGGCCCTAATGGCGGCCTCTGCTGTTAGTTGTTTTGTGGAGTCCTCATAGAGGAGCGACATAGTGTCTAGGAAGAGGGGGAGAGAATTCAGGATTAGGTCCTCCTTCTCGACATAGGTGTCGGCCCAGGCTCTGGGCTCTCCTCTGAGGTAGGAAATCAGTGTGAGGACTTTCACCCTGTCAGTGGGGTAAGTCCGAGGCCTTAATTCGAACATTAGTTTGCTAGCATTAACAAACTCTCAGTATCTTCTCCTGTCACCGGTGAAAAAATCAGGGGGCTGACCTTTGGTTCAGCAGCTTCTCTTACCGGAGCTGGCTGAGGGTGTGCTAATGCTCTGAGAGTCTGGTTCTCTTGTCGGATGGCCTGCACCGTGAGGGTCAGGGCTTCCACTTTCTGGCTTAGTGCAAGGACGTGTGGGACAAGCTCCGCTGGATCCATTCTATATTCGGGTTCCATTATTCTGTTACGCTCCCTTGGGTTACTAAGGCTAAGTTGAATCACAGCTGCGGACCAGATCCGTCTTTGGTTCCAGGTGTGGCAATCAGGCTTGTTCCCAGGTTTCACCCTCGATCATAAACAGAGAGTTTTGGAATCTTGCATCATTTACCACAAAACAAAAGAAAAAATGGAAGACTTTAGCAATGCTTATTAGTCTCATAAGCTAGCTAGGTATCTTGGAAATAAGGTAAATCACAGGGCAGTCTTAATGTAGTAAAGTCAAGTAGATGGTAGTACCTTAACTGGTAAGGTAATAGGCTGCTACCACCAGATTTACACAGTACAGTTCCAATTAGCAATGCACAGTGAACTATAGAGAGAGTCAATGGGTAAGATGAGTATTCCCCTCTACAATAGTACTTGCGCTTTGTGACAGGTTCCCCTGGAGCTCCTAGATAAGTTGGAGGGTCCCGTGCGGTGGTGATCCGGCCTAGTAGCAGCTGTAGCAGGTAGGAGGGAGGATGAGGCTCCTGGCACGTTGGGGGCATACAACCCAATAATGGAACGCCTTACCTTTGTTCAGAGGCGCCTTAAATAGTCGGTGGACGCGGAAGTGGCTGCTTGCAGCGTGCTGACACTTCCGCGTTCCACCCTGGAACGCATCGACCGCGTCATCCTGGGCGCTTCCCTTCCGGTAGGGGAGGGCCGATGCGTTCCAGGCTGGGAAGCAAGGTAGTCGCGGTTCCCAGACTCATTACACACCCACATCATCTCCTGGGTAAACACACTGCCACTGGGAAGAGAGTTCGGCTACTTCTTCTCCCGGGAACTCCATCTGCCGCTGGGGAGAGAGGTCAGCTGCGTCTTCTCCCTGGAACTCCCTCTGCTGCTGGGGAGAGAGGTCAGCTGCCTCTTCTCCCTGGAACTCCTCCTGCCGCTGGGGAGAGAGGTCAGCTACCTCTTCTCCCTTTAACTCCATCTGCCACTGGGGGAGAGGTCAGCTACCCTGTTGCCAGCGCTTCACCTGGGGACTCATCAAGTTGTACGATCTCAGCCAAAAAGTCAATTAAATCCAGTGTATCTGAGCATGTGGTTTCTACTGGGTCTGAGACACTCTGCTGGGTGCGTCCTAGCAGATCCTTGTATGCCTTTCCCAGTAGGCATTCTTGTTTCACCACATACTCCAAATCAGCTCTCAGCTCTGGAACCACATCCAAACCAAGCAAGTCTTCCCGAAATGCAAAAAGATCCTCCAGGGCAGAGCCCCCATCATCCCCAAACTCAACCATATCCATCATGGTGTCCCACAACAGTCCAGGGTCATCAAAGTCTTAGCCCTCTGGATATTCAGCTGTAAATCCCGGCTGAGTTTGTTCTGCATACCAATGCAGGGTAGACATGTGCACCAGCAAAAAATTTGTTTAGTTTCGTTTCGTTAAAAAAAAATGTGTTTAGTTTCGTTTCGTTTTTCGGATTCGGATTCGCATTATGGACGAAATTCGTTATTGGACGAATTTCGTTGCAGCAAAATGACATTTTGGTAAAAAAAAAATGACTTTTTTTTTTTTTT